>NC_056741.1:1819498858-1819641358 GCF_019279795.1 Protopterus annectens | reverse complement strand
ATCAGGTCCAGTATGTTTTCCCCTCTTGTGCGTGTGGTAACAAGTTGCTCCATAGCATTTGAGTTTATAAATTCTAGGAACCTTTGCGCTAGGGTGTTGGATCTAGAGTAATGCTCCCAGTCTATGTTTGGGTAGTTGAAGTCACCCAATATAATGGTGTTTGGAGAAACCTTCATATTTTCTAGTGTTCTCAGGAAGGCCAAGTGGGTTCCTGGGTTTGGGAGGGTGGCCTGTAGCAGGCTATAAAATGGAAGGCAGTTTTACCCACTGTTAGTTGCACATAGATAGTCTCTGATGCTTCGTGCTGTGCCACCAACCTGGAGGTGTGGGTATCTTTGACGAATATTGATATGCCCCCTCCTTTTGTGGTTCGGTCCAAGTTTTCGGTCCAAAAAGCATGGTATGAGGTATAACCTGGTAGTGCTGGGGTACTCTCTGGAGCCTTGAACCAGGTTTCTGTTACTGCACAGATATCGATGTTCTCCATGCTAAGGAAAGTTTCGAGTGCATGCATCTTGAGGCTTAGACTTCTGGCATTGAGTAGCATTACTCTTAGTTTCTTATCCCTTGTGATACCTATGGAGGTGGGTTTGTCTTTTGAGCCTTGCCTAAAAAGGGCACTATGGGGGTGGCAAGAGCCTTTGCCAACATCAAAAAGCCCAGGGGTGACAGGTGCAAGCCGTCCCTAGTGAAGCATTGTGGCTTGTCGAGCATGTCATCCCAGGCTGACAGGCTTTGGATCTCCTTTGAATGACACCAATACTTAAGCCAATTGTTGAAATTGATCATCTTGTCTTCATATTGTGGCATCATTCTTGGTGAGGGTAAGATGCTACTCAAGGTCAGGGTCATACCGGCCTGGGTTACATGCTCAGAGAGCTCCTCTATGTCTCTTTTCATGTAGTCCAGGGAGGTACATCTCAGGTCATTCACACCAGCATGGACAATGACTGAGTCATATTTGTACTTGTCTTGGAGTGACCTGAGTCCTTGTGTTATGTGGCGGATCCTAGCTCCCGACAGGCAGCTCACCGTGACCTTCTCCTTGTTCAGCCTGGTGAGCGGGACATCAGTGTGCCTGATGATAGAGTCACCTATTACAATTGTATCAGGTGTGTTATTTAGCCTTAAGGGCTGTGACTGTTTGGCACACTGGCTTTGTGAGCTATGTGTTGCACGTGTTTTATTTTGGGGTAGCGGTTGCTTGGGTGTCTGCTTTGGAGGTCTCTGCTGCTTAGGCAGATTTTTATTTAGAGCCTCCTAGTATGTTTTTGTGTGTTTATGTGTTTGGTTTGCTGTCGTGGTAGGTCTATGTGAGACAGGAATTGTAGTGAGTGTGGTTTCCTTCTCCTCCTGACTGGTTACACCAGTACTGAGTTGAGAGAGGTTAGCCTCCAGTTTGGCTATATCGTTGCATCTCTCACATGTGTTGGAATTTGTTGGGAGGAGGAGAGGGTTGTCTGTGTACATGAGGCAGTTGTAACATTGCCTCAAGATTCCCAGATTCACCAGCTGGACCGGAGAGGAGATTGACAACTGACCTTTGGACATGCTAGAATAGAACTGGGAATTCCTTTATAATTGAAAAAAAGGGCCATTGGGCAACAAGGTACTCAAGTGGAGTTTGTGAGGGTGAAGTGCTTTTAATTTTTTAGTGCTGACTTATATAATTGCTTTAGTGAGCAAGTGCCAGGATTTAGAGTAGGAATAGGGTGTTTATTATGAGATCTAGATCAGTTCTAAGGGAAAAAGTGAAGAGCAGACTTTGTGGAGCCGAGAATGGTTTAAAACCAATTAAGCGGAGCTGCCCGATGCTGCGCTATGCGCAAAATTGCACAAAGCCGCGCCAAATCAGGTTTTATACAGGGGGACTTGAAAGAGCTAGAAATTGGCCCAAAACGGCCAATAGACTACCAGATTCTTGTGCTGGGAACACTCCTCCAGGGATAGATAGGCTGCTCTAAGCTCCCCACTGCCACTGGTGAACAAAGAAGCCTCTCTTTATCCAAGAAAGGAAATGGGCAACACAGGAACTTTCCAAAAGTCCAGAATACAGTAAAGCCTGTATATGGACTACTGTAGGTCAGGAAAGACAGGAAACAAGGATATTTTTTATTTTTTTTTATTTTTTGCAACAAACAGCAGGAAAATGCCTCAACAGGTAAATGCAACAAACAGGACAAACTTTAAAAGTACAGGTGCAAAAACAACTTTAAACAGTTTAAAACAGTTCAAGAAGCAGAAATACTTGCAGTTTAGCTAGATCGGACAGTCGCACAGGTAGTAGCAGGAAAAAAAAACACTTTTATCAGGTTAGCAGTTGCTCTTTTAGCCTCTCTGCTGCTAGCACTATGCTGGAGGACCATGAGGAGCTTGGCTGAGTAGTAACAAGCGCAAAAACCGCGCCAAAGCTGGTTTTATACAGGGGACTTGAAAGAGCTAGAAATTGGCCCAAAATGGCCAATAGACTACCAGATTCCTGTGCTGGGAACACTCCTCCAGGGATAGATAGGCTGCTCTAAGCTCCCCACTGCCACTGGTGAACAAAGAAGCCTCCCTTTATCCAAGAAAGGAAATGGGCAACACAGTAACTTTCCAAAAGTCCAGAATACAGTAAAGCCTGTATTTGGACTACTCTAGGTCAGGAAAGACGGGAAACAAGGATGATTTTTTTGTTTTTTTTCTTTTTTGCAACAAACAGCAGGAAAATGCAATAAATACATTATACGTATATGTATATAGTGTACTTTCTAAGGTAAAATACAGTTCATTTTTCATGTGTCTACAACACTATAACTAATATGCGTCATATCTTAGGATTTGCTTTTCCGGTATTATACTGCTTTTAATTCCCTTGTGCCTGGCTATCCCTCTACTGTTCCTGATGTGCAATGTATAAGTTCTTTCAAATGCTCATACTGCATTCAAAGAACCCTTCTTTATACCTGCTAAACCACATATTACTCCTATATTTTGAAATGGATACCAAAGTTGGAAATAAGCAATCTGCTCTGGTGGCACAGATGGTCATGACCCTGACTATGGCCAAGGTGATCTGGGTTGAATTACCAGCTCAGGCAACTGACAGAGTGACAGGTAGGGTAGGGATGGGTGTGCTTGTCCTGGGTGGGAGGGTTCTCATCAATAATGCTCCCTATAGGAAGACATGTTCCAAAGAAAGGGTTACCTTCAGATGTAATTGATGATCTTGAGGGGGGAGGGAAAGGGAGTGAGCAGAGCATATGAAAGAAACTCCCCAGATTGAAGCACATACATCTTAGCCCCCTGGATATCATTAGGATCCATGACCCAACCTGGACATGCAGCAATGATGGCCAGGCCTCTATTATTGGCAATAAATAATAAATAAAATAACAACAGGACCAAATTACATTAGAAACTACAACGTATATGTTAAGTAATGAAGAAGAAGACAATATTAATTACTAATTACAATAACAATGTCTCTCTCTGTTTAAATACGCAGATAAAAACATATTGCTTAATACAAGTCACATTACAGTATTAACTTAAGACTATGTAATAGAAGTCCAAGTGACCCCACTTTCTGTTTTTTTTCTCAGTCTTATTTTGAATTTAGATTTCAAAAGTTGATTCTTAGCCCTATTCTTGTCAAACTGTATAGGCAAGCCAAAATACCACTATGGTGATCTCTTCATCAGAAGTAAAAAAAGACCTCAATGAGAGCCCTAAGTTAAGAACAGATAGAATATCATCTGTGAACTGAATGTTGTTTGTTCTGTTGTATTATGTACAGACATGATGAATTCACTTTGCTTACAGATCAGGACATGAATATTTTGAAATGAATACTCTCACATTTTAGGTAGCTTTAACTAGTCTACCTTTCTTTTCTTTGAGCTACAGAAATAAAGCATGCAGTTGTTCTAACACATAAACAGTATTTCCTATGGTAACTACTCATTTTGGTAAAAAAGTACTATGAACTGGCTTATTAGCATATGTTTTGTCGGTTACCCACAACTTTAAAATGTCATAGATGCCATATGAGTGCCTTCTTACACAGTCATGTATAGATTTATGTTTCCTTTATATTTAATGACACTTATTGTGGCTTTAGTCACTGTGAGTAATAACACAGTACACAGAAGGAATTGTTAGCAAATCTTCTCTCTAAACAGACTATACTGCCTTCTTGGAAATCAAAGTATACTTTTGAATAGCTACTGTTTTAGCTAAACAATAGTGACTTCAGTATTAAAAGCATGTCATGCAAAACTTTGTTCCATATGCTCTGAATGTAAATTAAAAAAAAAATCTCAAAATACAAATACATTTATACTAGTCAGTATTTTTGCTGGTAGTCATTTAGCCCAGTCCAAGTGTCTGTTGTTTGAGGAACTTTAATGTATCACACCTATCTGTCCACTGCTGCTTCTTTAAGTCTTCATACATTTGTATGTGTTTCTTTAGCAAAACTGTCTATCTTAGCTTTCAACTACCTCTCCCTTTTTTGCCTTTAGTCTTTCCCAGAATCACTTCCTTCTTTAGTGAATCTGGTCTTGCATTGCTTGTGAACAAATCTGAGTTTTACTTTCACTGTCAGACTTTCCAGTGAGCAGTCTAGATTTATTCCCTTAAAGTTTGACTGATTTAATCATTTTGCATTCCAGGGAATTCTCAAAATCTTTCCAAAATACCCCATGTCAAAAGCATAATTTTTTTCATGGCAAGTCTTAATTATCCACTCTCAATAAATCTCAAGCACAAATGTTCCAGGATTCAAGTCCATTCAAATAGTTTTAGTGATCATTGTCTTGTCATATCTATTCAGTCATTAAAATAGCAAACATTTTACCTCAAGTAGTGGTTGTTAGATCATCTTTCAAACAGAAACTAAGCCAGCAAAATATATTCCTATATTCCATAAATTGACATGTATGACATAGTATGTTGATCTCATCTAAACACTTGATTTCATTTTCACTCTTTCTACCATTCAGGATAAGAAAATCTCTAAAACAAGAAGAATACTTAGAGGTCAACTGTGCCTTTAACTAAACAATTACATGTGGAATGCGATAGTAATTATGGGACAATGTCTGGAAAGGTTGGAAAGAACATCCAACAAATTAACATTTTCACCAAACTTATAAAAAGTATACAAAATAAGCATAAGAGAAATATATGTTGCAGCTAGCAAACCCAAAGTATTCTGGAAATAACTACAACAGTTTATAGGGAATATAATAAATACCATCCCTGCCACATCCAACTCATCAAAGTCTAGTTCCTGTCAAGCAGAGGAGTTCAAATTTGTCTTACATCCTCATTTTAAACTACTACTGACCAGTTTTATTCCAACTATTATGATGCATTGAATCATGGGAATCTCTTCCTACTAGTAGCACTGTCTTTTTTACTGAAATTTCCAGCAATGAAACTAAAAAAATACTAAACTACTTAAACTCCACATCTTCAAACTCAAGTTTTCTACGTAGTTGAATAGGAAAAAAATTGCAAAACTACTAATGCACATTTTTAATCTCTGTCTAAATATAGGCATTGAACCTCCATCATTTAAGCAAATAATTATTATCTCACTCTCCAATATTTTCTCTCATACCTATCTAAAACATTATAGACCACTTTCCGATCTCAGCCCAATAGCAAAACATCTTAGAGAAATTTGATTGCAAACAAATATTGAATGATTATGGCTTATTTTTACTACAAGCAATTGCATTAATAACTATGACCAGTACCCAAAAGGAATGAAGGATTTATTATAGGAGGTATATTTGCAGATATGACTTCTGCCTTTGTCATGGTAAACTATCATTTTTATTTACAAATTAGCAATGCTGACAATGCTATTACTGGTTTCAAAACTACCTCACTAAAAGGACCTTTCAGGTATACTTTGACAACCAATACTCTTCAAAAGGAACCCAGAAAACGTGTGTTTCCCAAGTTGCAGTTATGTGATCCCTTCTGTTGTTTCTCTTCATAAAAGTTCTCTCAAGTGAACTATTGTCAATGCACACCATTCTATATGTTGATGATATACTACTGACTGAAACAAGTGAATCATCTTCACTTTTTAAACCTAACCACAAATTGCTAGATATATTTATGCCAATGGTCAGGTACTAACAGGTACTTATAAATCCCATTAAAGCTAATGTCATGCTGTTTGCATCCAATTTATCTAAATTTGTAGTCAAGATTTTGCATGATAATACCATCCCACTTTTCTTAGAATATAAATACCCAAGCATTACTTCAGACTCCTCCTTAACATTCTCAACTCATACTGACAACTTAACAAGAAAAGTAATGCCTCAAGTCAATATATACTATAAGATTTTGAAGAATTACAAGACATAAAGATGTGGTTCTCTGGATAAAATTTATTATAGCTCAACCATTAAGTGTTTTTGTCTCAAAATAACATAAAACTTCATCAGAATAAAATCAAGTAAGGAAAGTGGTAATGTATTTTGTCCAGACGCATGCAGCAACTTGAAGGTCCACATAGATACCTTACTAAAACGACACAAGATGTAAACGACATGTCCTATATGGACTGACTCAAAGCCCTGTCAATATACTTGGCATCCTACAGACTTCTAAGAGGTGGCCTGTGCCTGGCATAAAAGATATCCTTCAACCTATTAATGATGGATTTACTGCACATCAACAAGTCAAATGGCATCAGAAATACTTGCTCAAGGGATCTAAACCTCTTCTCCAACATCAACAGTTTGCAGGGACGGGCTTATTTTCAAAGGATACAGCTGCTATGAAACAGACTCCCCATCCATGTAACACAAATTTCATCCCTCTCCATTTTCAAATGCAACTTAGATCTATGGATGGGAAACAGAAAATTTACCCAAGGACTGTCCCTATACCACTAATGGACAGATGCAGCTCCTAAGCACTTTAACTCATTCATGGGTCCTTTCAAATTATCTATGGTATGATCCCAATAATTCTCATTAGGAATATAATTATCAGCCATGAGATGGGTAAGGCCATTTTATAATTAAAAGAAACAGTTCAATTTTACCACAAAAGGGAAAAAAATTGGACAAGCTTAAAATGGCCGACAAGGGCAGCTAGCTTAGTACTTACCTGTGAACCTATAAACCTATGTGATTGTTGATGTTAATATTTAAATTGCAGTGGTAAGCACCATTTGTTGTACTTTTGTTGTATGTGTGTAATGTATATTTTATTTTATAAGAGTCTGTGTTATTTTCTGTAAGTATTTATCTTTTGTTGATGTAATTTGTTCTATGAACCATCATCATGGCTGAAAGGGTACATGAATAAATAAACAAATAAACAATCCAGCTCTCACAGCCACAGTTATTTTGGGGGAAACTATAGCTTTTGATAAATGGATCATTGATGATATGGTGAAATGTTTGTGCTCTGTAACATCTTATACAAATTTACTTTAGCTTTTCTGCAGGAAGCAATTGACTTTAAATTTAATGGCTGCAACCACTGTCTGTAGAGATATTTGAGCCAAAAAATATAATCTGTAGCTATCACCACTTCTTCCCTAAGTATTTGGATTGCCTTGATTCATAGTTTTTGCATTTCATATTCCAATGTTGTATAATTGTTTGCAACATCAGACTTTTGTTTTGACTCTATAAATTCTTCAACAGATGAAAGTCCTTTTGGTTTAAATCCATTGTTGCAATAATCTGTAAGACTAATGATTCCTGTCCTCTGCTGTTACCCAGTAGTATTTTGGTGGTCAGCATCAGACCTGAGGTTTTCATCCCTCAGTGCTATTTTGTCATGCCACAGTATGCTTTTGTATGTAGAGTTGTCCTCACAAAAAATATCAAAAAATATTGGAGAATATTACCATGATCTTCTCTAGTGGACAGTGAGTAGACAGTGGCCTCAATATGTTAGTACTAAAATGTGTTACACATTTGTCTTCTTTTCCCTTTTCTCAGATAATCTCTGATATTAATATAATGAGTGCAAGATTGGTACAATGATTAAGGTATTTAACTTACAGACACAAGGTGCAGGGTTTGATTCTCACATAGGGTAACTGGCTGGACCTAACATTGCTCATAATGGCAGTTAGCCTAGTACTAATCTACAAACCCATTATCCTTCTTCATTACCTGCCAAGACTATCCCCATGACTGATATACCTAATCTCACCTCTTCATCCTTACATAATGTACCTCTCAGTCTGTTTCCTAGAATGACAACATGTGACTGCCTCTCTGTACATTCTTATCCTCTGCATCTTACTGAACTCCTGTGTCTGTCCCTATTTAACATATTCATTCTTGCCTTCTTTACATAACTATTCATGATTAAGAACATGCTGACAAGCTAACATTTATCATATCTACATATTGTATAATATATGACTAACAGAACTGTGTCTCACACCCAGTATTATTCTTTGACACACATTACACCTGATTCATTTTGTGTTGTCTGTTGCTATGTAATCACAAGAACGTTTCTCACTCTTTGCATCAATGCAGTTGTATAACAAATCATTTATATTGAACTTTTCACACAAATACCAAAATTGTGTTATACGAATATTAAACTGTTACATACATGCAATGTCATACATTCTCTTCTAACACTATGCAATCTGTATTTCTCTGATGATTACTCTGGAGTTTTACATCCTCAGGCATCCTTGAAAACAGAATATTAGATCACTCGAGTTTTGCTCATTACCAAAGGCAGATATGTAAGCAAATTAATACAACATATGGTTACAGAAGGACGCTTTGTTCCCAACATGATTTTTTTAGTTGTTTTAACATCTGTTGAATGTGTTTGCTTTTCAAAAGCATGATTTCATTTGGAAATTCATTAATATACTTTAAGAGCAGTTGTCTTTTTTTACAACTGTCACAAGAAAATAATGGTGTTATTTTAATGGACAGCAGTACTTCAGGTGTAATATGTAGAGAACATTGAACTTCTACAAAATTAATGTATATCGGTCATTGAAGGACACACAGATTCAAAGAGCAATCCCATTCAGAAATTTCTCTCAGATATCTGGTAGTGCTGCACATATTAAAATTGACAATGAAATAGGCCAAACTCTATACTCAATTATTCCAAAATATGTGAAATCTGGCTTAAAGCATACTCCTTCAACAAAGATTCACACTTTCTTAGTTGTTAGACCTTGCTTCTGTCGTGTTCCCACTTAAAGATTTGAGGTGACTAACTACATTTCTTAAAATAACACCCTTATTACCCTTTATTGGAACCTCATCTCATCCTAAACTAAGTTACCATTTACTGCCCACATATAATTATCACCTCATACTTTAAAAGTCCACTCAAAGAACTGCAAACCATTGTCTCTAAAAAGATTAACTATCATGTGATCTATGATGTTAGTATAAGCCTCCTATGCCCACATAAATCTGACACACACAGGACTCATGGTGACTTCAATCTAACAAAGTTCATGTCTGAGCCCATATGACCCAGTTATAGTGGTGGCAATCATACCTTCTTAAATATTGTACTAACAAGTCTGCAAAAATTTAATACCCTGCCATCCAACCTCAAATCTCAAGTGAATATTTTCCCATTAAATTCATTTGGTTTGCCTAAAATCCAAGGTCCACCCAATACTGGATACAGTAAGATACAAAATCTGAGATTGTGCATGCTCTCAGTGACAAGCTTAACAACAAGCACTGGACTTTTTTCTGTCAAGCAACAAATCTAGACACTACTCACACTTTTCTGATTTCAGGAGTTGTCCACCTACAAACTAAATATCTCCCCATTTTTGCTGTCATAGAAAATCTAAAAAAAAAAAAAAAAAAACACGTGGCTCCCAAAAATATACATCTTACTCAGTGTGATATGAAAAAATCTAGCCATTTACAAAACCACTAAAAGTAGTTTAAGTTTAGTAATGAAATCAGAAAAGCCACTTGTGGAGCTAAATTAGTATTCTATAAGACAAATCAGCATAGAACTCATTGCAATTTAAAACCCTTTTGGTATGGCATAAACAAAACTATCAGCTACTCGAAAACAAGCAATATCAATCCATTCATCTCCCCAGACACCTTAGCCCAATATTTCTGCTCTAACCTCCCAAACAGATTGAAGAGATCTATTTACTCTGCTGTCAGAAAGGTAAATTATTTTATCTCTCAATATTTTAATGAAAAAATGGATTAAAACTACAGAAATAACTTGTAGAGTTATCGCAATGCTACACCAGCACAGATGCAAATGGAATATTTCTATGGTACCTCAAAATATGCAAAGGTAAAAATATTCAGAAAGAGTGCAACATTTTCAAATTTTTCTTGGCACAATAGTTATAGACTCACAATGAAAAAATAGCCACATAATCTTAATTCCAAATTTTAAACCAACAGCCAGTCCATAAACCAACATCCCTTCTAACTGTATCTAGGTAAACTGCTTGAAAAAAGCCCTTTATAACTAAAAAAAGTGTTATCTAATGAAATACAGCCTCTTCACAATTTACCAGCATGAATTTATAAGAGGTAGAAACATACTAACAGTCTTCTTTTCCTTTATAAACTCTTTGCATACTTCTGCCTAGGGTGACTCAGTTTTTTTCTTGACATGTAACAGTTCAAAATTCATTACTTCAGCCAACAGAAAAAGTGTATTTTTGTGGCTCACAATAGTTAAAAATTCTCTTGCTCACTCCTGTTACAGTGAAACAAGTGTTTGCCTGAGATAATGGTGTACTGTTTTCTGACAATTTTCTCCTCTTCACAAATGCTGTATAACCTTGGGATTGGTGTATTTCAATGTGGCAGGTTTAGTGAGATTAGTCCCTGGGTAACCCTACGGGCTAGGCTTGTAAATGCTCTAGGGCCATTAGCCTAGTACACAACTATGAACCTTTGAGCCTATGTCGTGGCTGGATGGGGCTTTTGCACTGTCAAAAGGTCTTACTTCAGGCTGCTCTATTATGGTGCATGTAATGGGAGGTTTTTTTTTTCAATTAAGTTTGTGCTATTTTGAACCAAAAACTTGAGTTTCAATTTCTCATAGTAGAACCACTGCCAATCAGGATGCTTTTACTGATGCTGTGTCTGGAAATTTATTTAGGGCTTCAAATGCTATCATCCCCACCCCCATCATTGGTTAATCAGTAATTTTCTGGTTCAGAAACTACTTCTCCAATAACTCCAGCTTACTCACGACCGGAACAGTTCTATCTTCAGTACCTAAAGATCATTATAGAGTCCAGAAAGAGTATGTAGTAGGATCAGACCTATTCTCCCTTTATAAATAAGTTCTCCACACTCCAGACTACCAACATAATTCCATAAGTTGATGATATCATGATCTTCTACTAAACCATATCTTTTGACACCAGCTACTGTCAGATGCATTTAGATATTAAGAAACTTTCACAAATATTAACAGAAAACATCCAACAGTTAACTGCACCAGAACTAAGATAATAGTTCTTTGACATTCACAAAACAAAGGCCTATCCCAAAGTCTTCTCCTGAGGCAACTCCTCATACGAACCAGACAGCTTTTCCACATAGCTAGGAATCATATTGGTGATTTCTCTACCTATGACTAGCCATATCAGCCTGCTTAAATCTAAAATCAGTTAAGCTACTGATGCCTATTGACAGTGTAACAATTAACAAAAGAATCCTTTAGTCCCAACTGCAATACGGCCTACCTCTATGGGCCTATTCCTAAAATAAGATATCATATTGCAGATATTTTCTAAACAATTTTTCCAATTTGTCTACATGCCTTGCTAGAGGAACATCACTGCTTATCTGCGGCATGAGCAAAGTGGCTTTCAATACAGTAAACATCTGATGTCCTATGTAACAACTCCATACCACAACCATTTTCAAAGCAAATCATCATAATCTCTGACTATTCCCTGCATTCATAGTCAAACAATGGCAAAGACGATCAACACTTGTGTCAGTATCTCAGCCAGTACTGTAAATAGGGAGAAGCAAAAGGTGATGGCTTTGCCAGGTATAAACTGCCATGTGGCATGGCTGGTAATGCTGAAAAAGGTAGCTATGATTACAGCCAAGTGCAAGGATATCACAGTGCAGAGATGAATGTGTTTAGTAGCTTAACTGTAGTTGGAGATGGTATACCTCCTTCCCAATGAGTCATTAAGAGCGCGTACACACTGTGCTGAAGATAATTCAATCAGCCATCTCTGAGCTATGAGCAGCACAGCTAATCATGTAGGCAGGAAGCCAAGACACACAACACAATGAGCATCTTCAGCTTCCACCCACAAAACAGGATGGTGGCCATGTGGAGGTGAGGAAGTTCTCTGGCATGTATGTACATGATGTAAGCAAAAGGAATACACACAAAATAGTGACCCAGTAGGGAGTACAATTACCAGGCAGAAGAGATACACATAAGGTAAATATGCAAAGTGTAAGTGAAGGGAAGCTGTGTGCAAAGAAAGTGTATACTGCTTTGCAATGCATTTATTGAACTCTTGGACATGTGTAGCATCAATGGCAGTGTCGATCACATCAGCAAATAGTCAAGAAATATTCAAAAGGAAATTTCCAAATGCTTGATCCCACACAGTTTGGTTTTGTCAAAGGGAGATTGTGCCTGTTAAGCTTGGTTGCCTTCTTTGAAACAGTCACCAAAGTCATGGATGAGGGCATGACAGTGCACACCACCTACCTTGACCTAGCCAAAGCCTTCAAGACCATTCCCCACTAGGGCATAATAAATAAACTCTCCCAGCTAGGCATCAATCCATATGTTACCAAATGGGAAGCTAACAGGCTCACTGATAGAACCCACTCAGTCAAAACCTCTAGTAGTAGACCCGTAACAAGTGGCATACCCCAAGGATTAGTCTTGGGGCCTCTACTGTTTGGGATATACTTTTCTGAGGTACAAGCCAGAACCAGTGGTCTGTCGCTGATGAAGCTTGCAGATGACTGCAAGCTGAGCACATTCATAAATTCCCGTAGTGATGCGAGCATACCCCAAGAGGGCCTTAACCAAACTAATGACTGGTGCCAGAAGCATGGCCTCATACTGAATGCTAAGAAATGCATCATTATCCCTTTTGCAAAAAATGGTGCCCCCTTTAATTATCACATTAATAACAACAGAATAAGCATGCAATCAGTCAGGAAGGACTTGGGAACCCAGGTTGATAACAACCTGACGTTTAACCACCATATTGTGTCTGTTGTACAGAAGGTTTTCTACATGGCTCACCTCATAAGTAAGGGTATTTCATCCAGGAACAAGGAGGTCATAACATCCCTGTACTGCTCACTTATCAGACCCATTATTGAGTACAATGCCCCCTTCACAGCAGTTGGAGAGACCACAGAGGTTCCTGACCAAGAAAATCCAAGGTCTCCAACACCTATCCTATACAGATAGACTAAAAGCCCTGGCCCTCTACTCAGTCTCATACAGACTGCTTAGTGGTGACCTGTGTCTGGCATACAAGGCCATTTCAGCCTCCTCCTTGATGTCAAATGACATGACCGTAAGTCAAACTCTACTCATGCAACTCGCAAGCAAGGTCTCAACCTGGTCTGTGACATTAATAGAACTTATTGGTGGGATAGATTTGTGTCCTAACGACTCCCACATCTGTGGAATAGACTTCTTCTCCATGTCAAGCAGAATACCTCACTAGCCCTCTTTAAGAGGAGCATGTATGACTGGATGGGAAACAGAAAATATACCCCTGGGATCCCACTTGTGTACCTGCTGGACAGGGAAAACAGGTGCCGACTTTGTGGGAACATGGTTGAAATTCTTGGCTAGGTTTATAAGGGCCTCTGGGTCAATAGCCTAGCATCATCCTGTGAACCTATGAATCTATGTGTAGATGGAAGAGATGTGCAAGTAATGACAATTTCAGAACTTTACATGGGCAAGTGTACCAATCACACAATGCAGGAAAATGAGAAAAATAAAATAACAAAAATGTGAATACAAAAGCAAGATGCTATAGAAGAGTTGCACAGTATATATATCCACCCTTCTAGTGCTGAAAGTGGAGATAATCAGTATTGTGGCCATAGCATGTATGATGTGAAGCATGGGAAGTGAGCCACAGAACACATCACTATCATAAGAGACTGCAGTGATCAAGGATATGCCACAGAAATACAAATGTCTATGTGCAATGGAAAAATGAAATTGTTATAATGTGTGTCAGATTTGTAAACATGAAAAGATGATATGTATGTGCACTGGGCAGACACAACATGATATGAGCCCTGTACAAAGATGGAAGTATTTCCGGAACAAAATGTATGTGGAGGATGTGCATTAACATTGATGATATATGTGTACAAATAATGACATGATTAAAACGTGAAAGTAAGAACATTTATGGCAATGATTCATCCAAAGAGAAGTAATCATATCACAGTGTGCATTAATTAATTAGTGTTTAGCAACAACTGCTGCATACAATGCTTCGGTGCATATCAGATGGCAGTGGAAGGTCTGGTTACCTATTACACAATCACAGAACATGTGTATGAGTTCATGTTGCAACACAGTCATAGTTAACACACTGGTTGTGACAAAAACATCCACTTTTAAATGCATTTTAGTATGGATCTCTGTCATCATTTAGATCTTGATCTCTTTTTGGTCTTGTAGTCCTCCTACACCTACAAAATCTAACTAGCTCCTGAATCGCCATCCCCCTTTTCTTTCTTTTTTTTTTATTTCTTTTCTTTCATTGACAACAGTTATTTGGAGTATTCTGTCTATGCACCTAATCTATGTAGAATCTGTACTCACTGGTTTTCAAATATTGTTTGTGCTTACAAAGGGTTTGCTATAATCTTGTTGTATGTTTTTCTCTCACTAAATATGTTTTCTGAAGCTTTTTCCCCAGGCCTCAACTAAAAAGGGGGCTTGTATAGCCCATTCAAAACTTTCTGGTAACCAAATGCAAATAATAAGTAAATAAGTAGGTAGATTGATAATGAATTGATCGTTGTGCAACAGACATTAATATCTGAATCATAACAATCAACCTACCTTACAGGCAGTTGTAACATCACATTAGATTGTCAGTGAACTGTGGAAACTACTCCGGTCGACACACAACACTTGTAAACAGGCCTATATACTGCGACACACAACACTTGTAAACAGGCTTATATACTGCGACACACAACACTTGTAAACAGGCCTGTATACTGCAACTCACAACACTTGTAAATAGGTCTATATACTACGACACACAACACTTGAGAACAGGCCTATATACTGCGACACACAACACTAGTAAATAGGTCTATATACTACGACACACAACACTTGAGAACAGGCCTATATACTGCGACACACAACACTAGTAAACAGGCCTATATACTGCGACACACAACACTTGTAAACAGGCCTATATACTGCTACACACAACACTTGTAAACAGGCCTATATACTGCGACACACAACACTTGTAAACAGGCCTATATACTGCGACACACAACACTTGTAAACAGGCCTATATACTGTGACACACAACAGTAGTAAACAGGCCTATATACTGCGACACACAACACTAGTAAACAGGCCTATATACTGCGACACACAACACTAGTAAACAGGCCTATATACTGCGACACACAACACTAGTAAACAGGCCTATATACTGCGACACACAACACTAGTAAACAGGCCTATATACTGCGACACACAACACTAGTAAACAGGCCTATATACTGCGACACACAACACTAGTAAACAGGCCTATATACTACGACACACAACACTTGAGAACAGGCCTATATACTGCGACACACAACACTAGTAAACAGGCCTATATACTGCGACACACAACACTAGTAAACAGGCCTATATACTGCGACACACAACACTTGTAAACAGGCCTATATACTGCTACACACAACACTTGTAAACAGGCCTATATACTGCGACACACAACACTTGTAAACAGGCCTATATACTGTGACACACAACACTAGTAAACAGGCCTATATACTGCGACACACAACACTAGTAAACAGGCCTATATACTGCGACACACAACACTAGTAAACAGGCCTATATACTACGACACACAACACTTGTAAACAGGCCTATATACTGCTGGTGGTTGCACAGTGGCCTCAGACTGCATTGCATGACAGCAGTGCCAAGCTGCTGAAGGCAATTTCTTAGTGTTTTTTTACAAAAAATTTGAAATTACAGTAATTACTCCGCACCATTGATTATTTATGCTGCATTTTGTGAACTATAAGTAACTGAAAAAGTAGTAGCGTTCTCCCATTAAACTGACCATGCTTACATAGAAGTGCAGCAATTACAGGGTTATCACTTATACGTCCAAGCATCATAAAATATAACCATATCAGATGTGCTGAGTAAGTCATTTCAGCATGTTGATATCACTGTTGTCTTTATGTAATGTTTGTACACACGCATACAATGTACACAGTGCAAGATATGAGCAAATGCCCATTTAACTCAACCACCCTTAGAACCATGAATGTGCTGCTAATGCCACAGAAGAACTCAGAACACTGTTATAAGAGGGAGCACTGCTTAAGGGATGACCTAAGCAGGATGCTTGAATGCATATGGGCTGCCTTAAAAGGAGGTTGTTTAACATATTTACTCTTATATTGCAGCTTTCACTGTGCATTCATTAGCCATCTTGCCATTCTTCCTATGTACTATTTAATTTTCATGATGTAATACTGCCAAGAAAATGTAACAAAGATGCAGAAATAGTTATTTACAAATACTATGTATATGTACTTACACAGTCAAAGTTTAATTCTTATGTAACACTTTTCAATAAGTATGAACTCTTTGGTAAGCAAGTCTGTTAGTGTAGGGACAGGATGTCTGCCTATGACACTGGTGACCTGCAATCAACTAGCTACCTGAGAATCTGGAGCACTGTCTGTGTGGAGTGGCTTGAGCAGTTGATGGCCAGCTCACTTATTTGTGAGGGAAGGCATGCATTTTTGCAATTCTCTACTGCTCACTACCACTGTACAGCACAAGGCGTTTGTGTACATAAAAGGAGGGTGGATATGCATAATTGGTGGATACACTCATGACCTTTCATGTAAACGTTACTGGATACTCCTCCCTTGAGGAAGATTATGGCATAAAAAAAAATCCCTTTAGTCAGGGGTGCATGATGCAGAATTAGCAACCCTTAATCTCAGCTCTCCATCCCTCCAGAGGGTGGAAACAATATTCTGCTAGCCCCAGCAAGGTTGATGGCCCCTGTCCAGGGAGTAAATAGATTGGTGAAAGGAATGGGCGGGATCAGGAACCAATCCCTGTAGAATGTCATCCTGGTTAAATAGGAGGGTAAATTATGTAAAACAAATACTGTAAATTGACACTCTGAATGCATGCTTTAAATCATATTCTTTGCTCTCATTGCTCATGCAGGTATACACTAAACATCACCCTTACACTGCACTTTGCTTATGGCAGTATTCATGCATGTGACTAAAAGGTCATCTGTGATTAGTTCACAAGTGTGCTTAGAAATAAACAAACAATAAATAAATACATAAATAAATTACCAAGCATTGCAAACAATTTACATTGATAGTATGTAATTACTTTAAGTATCACTAGATCACTGGCTCAGTCCTTAAAGAGAAATATTGCACATTAAATGTTTACAATTACCTTCCAGTCTTCCCATCCAGTTAGTGTCCTGTTTGCTGGTGCAAACTTTTATATGTCCATATATCCACAGCATGGTACTGTTTATGCTATCAATGACAGGCATAACTATCTTCCATTCCCTGTCATTATTTTGAAATTATTTGTAATGAAATGGTAGCAGCCCACCTAAACATATTGCATTTTCTAACAGCAACATACTGAGTATTATTAGCTCAGCAATAACATTCTTCTTGTAAAAAAACAAATTAAAAAAAAAGAAAGTGTGACATTTTTCCTGAGTCATATACACTGACATAAATGCTACAAAATTCACTGCCTTTCTTCCCTTGCACACTCTAACATCTAATAAAGGAGAAACCATCCATTACCATCTCACATTGTCCCCTCACTCAATATATTCACATCTGTTCAATCCCCTTAGAGTGTACATTGAAATTAAGTAAAATATAAGTTCTGCTTGTGTTAAATAAAAACAATCATCTCTTATAATCTTCTATAGCTCTATGACAGTGCATGCTAGATTAAATGAATTTACTTTTAAGTTTATTTAATGCTCTGTTGACCGGGTAGATGGATTAATGCAAAATTAATAATTTTCATCTTCAGCTAAATAAGGTACAATGAAAAATATAAGTATTTTAATGTGTATATCACTGAAACAAGCAAATACAAAGTACAAAATGTCAGTAGTAGGTAAGCCCACAATATATGACATGCACATATAGGTATAGAACTGAAGCAGTAGGAATAAATATATATATATATATATATATATATACATATATATATGTTTTGTCTTATAATATCCTAACATCACTGCCCACAATTCTTAGTATCAAGGTGCACCAAAAACAAGCCTATCAGTGAAGAAGTTACCCAAACAACGTGGAATTAAGTTAAATCAGGGTTATTGCAATGAAGCAATGCATAATGGTTTGAAGCCAGTCAAAATAATGCTAAACAGCTAAAATTTGCAACATGCTATCAACATGGTACTAAGAATATGTAGAGATGCAAAGACCACAGACAAGTAACTCAGAGTCACGTACCTGAGTACTTAGAACCAGGCACTTGCAAAGTGCTCATAAAATACTATCATGACAATTATATACAGACAGCTTTATGAATGATGTTAACATGTATATGTACATATCTGCATTCTGGGGCTCACATGCACAGATTTTTGTTGTTGTTCAGGTGTTGGTGTCCATAGATGGTACATGGAAAATTTTATCTAAAAATGAGAAGTTTTGGCAGCCCTACATGCATTTGTTGAAAATGATGTTGAGAAAGAAGTGTGCATTCATTGTTTTTTCTTGTTTTATCAGCTTTTGTTTGAGAGGTTGTGCTTACAGGTTTTGTGGTAAAAGTTTTTATTTCTGAACTTTTTTTATATCTTCTGCCTACTTTGTTTATATGTAACATCAAGCTGTATAGTCTTCTTCTATTACAGATCAGTCTTGCTGTTTTGAAGGCCATGAGGGAGTCAAATCTCTAACTGCATGTGGTCATCATTTACTTTCCTCCATTGTGTGGGGCTTATCTGAGGTACAGGCAATTAGCAATCTAATTATAAGGAAGATTATAGCACCAGTAAAAAACTATACAGAATGTGATTGATATGCTTTCTCACCATTAGGTTCCACTCATAAATTTACAAGAGATACATAATCTGTTTGGTAAACACATATGCCCACTGAACATATACTCTCTTTTCAGGGTTAACCCAAGAGCAACATCTGGTTAAGTGACTTGCTCAAGATCACACAGCAGGCAAATAACGGCTGAAAGAATCAAACCCTGCACCACAGGAAGTACAGCTAATAACCTTAAACCTCTGCACCAATTACCAGATATAAAAAGTATAGCTAGCCTAGCACTACACACATCTCAACAGGTACTTTTTTGGTGAGTCAGTATTGTCAGTTAATGGACAACTGCATTAACATTGTGCAGGTGTTTTATTTTGGTAATCAGCTACAATGATCCTTATGAAGTTATGTTTTGAAAAATAATGCTGAGAAAGGTCTATAACTGTAAGGGTATGTAAGAGTGGGGTGGTCCCATTGTGTGGATGTAATGATGTTTCGGTCTGGAGTACACTGTCCTACAAAATTGAAATCTCCCAGATATTTATTTATTATTTGTTGACGTGGAAAGTCCAACTAGGACAGAGCCTATTTTCAGCAGAGGCCTAGGGAGAAATCCTCCAGATGCATGTATGTGGAATGTTGGAGGAAACCAGAGTACATGGAGAAAACCCAGGCGAATGCAGGGAGGACATGCAGAGATAGCACAGAAGGCACTCCAGCCAAGAATTGAACTGAAGAAGTGAGGTGACAATGTCAACCACCGCACTGCCCAAAGCATGGAACTGATGTCTGATTCATAGGGTCATACTAGGCTAGCTGCCTTTCTGTGCCATTTTAACCTAGCAACCCCCCCCCAAAAAAAAAAGGTGATAATTAAATGGTGTACCTCATTTCTGGGTGATAAACACCTTAACCATTATGTCAATTCTGACTGACTGTGACTGATTTATGTCACAGATATAACATGTAGATGTATATTTTAAAGAAAGGAATGAATGTGTGATTGACTTTTGTTAAGTAATCTGTTCAATAAACATGGAGTCCTAACACTCAGCAGCTATGGTTTTGAAATAACAATATGATTTTTGTTCTCAGGCTTTGCCTTTCTCATCCTAGGTTTACTGAATTTTTCTGATTTTTCTCATAAAGTTAGACCTTTCAAGTCACTTTAATAAATTAATGAAATATTCATATGTTAAGATTTCTTCTCACTAACTATATGGTATGTTAAGACCTTCTATTCCTCAAAAAATAAGAAACTACTGTTCAGTGCCTCCTCTGCTATAATTTCTAAAGGCCAGCACTAGCATATTTGTTTTACATTTCATGTGTACAAATGCTGATGTCCCACAATTGCAGTCCCTCACCCTCCATTATTTCTTCGCAGCAGTTCCTACACAACTTCATATTTTTGGTAAGCTTATACAACAGACCAAGAAGATGCAAAAGTATTGTTGGTGAAAATGGAAAATGAAAGCCATTATACAAATCACGATTAGCCTTTACAAGGGCATGTATTTGTGATATGTAAAATGGACACCAAACAACTTAGGGAACCTGACAAGCAACAACCAGTACATTAAGCTGCTGCTACTGATCCTACAAATGCATTTTGTCAAAACCAGTTTCAGTGAGAGCATAGAGCTTGTTTGAATTACCTTTTATTTTTTTTTTTTTTAATTTTTAATTTTTTTTTCCACTGTCTTGTGAGAGCTTGAAGTGGCTATATATATATATATATATATATAGTTTAGAGGGATTGGGCTGTCTCTTCACCTGGGCTGCAGGAGGCCTTCCATGGGAAAATAAATTGATTCCATGGTTCGCTAAAGCAGTTCTGGCAAAATTCCTTCAGACAGTTGGTTGTTACTTAATATGCTCTTGCTTTATTGACATAAATCTGCTGGTTAAAATTCTATTGGGCGATCATGACTTTAATTACAGATGTTTTACATAATCACAGGGATAGATGAAGCAACAGAGTATGTGGTGTGCTAATATGACTTTGTAATGCAGTGACTCTCTGTACCATGTTAAGCATATATTTTTAAGAAATGTTTAAAATAAAACATATAATACACATCATTATTATCTTGGTTTAACTCTACTGATTGAATGGCTAACTTTAAATTCTATGCCATCTGAACTATCTTGAAAAGAAAAGAGATATTGCAGAAATACTCTATGTTCACAGTTTGACTAGGAGGACATTTCAAAGTAAGCATAATTTTAATGTTAGTGTGATTAATAAAAGATAGATGAGTTAAATGAGTTGTAGCTCAGTGTCTGTTCTGCAAGATCCGAAGTCTGTGAGTTCTCTTCCCACACAGGGTACTTTGATTCATTTTTTTCAGGTTTGACATTGCAGTGCACCATTGGCTGGGGTTGCATTTCTCAGTATGACACCATTCTGATGAGATAATAAACCTGTGTCCCATCTACCTGAATGCGTGGCAGCTCAGGTGAATGCAAAAGCTCTCCCATCACATACTGAAAGAAGATTGTGGTAAGTTCACCAATATTCTGGATATATCTCCCCAAAATAGTCTGAATACATCCTTGGATCTTCACTGAAAGTAGGCATTGGTCTAGTAGAACTAAACCACTTAATGAGTAAAAAAAAGGTAAACTGCCAGTTTGCATCCAACAAAACTTTGTGTATTTTTGAGAAATGGGCTAATAATATTTAACTTTGTTGAGGGGTGCACCTTCATCTCTCTCTCTCTCTCTCTCTCTATATATATATATATATATATATATATATATATATGGATTCATATAACTTCACTGAAAGATCATTTCACTGAGACCAAATTACCAAAAGTTCATTTCACCTAAAGCTCATTTCACCTAAAACTCATTTCACTGACAAGTAATACTCTAAGTCAAGTCAAAAGCATATGTCCTTTTCCCCACTGTAGTGTGATCCTGGTGTTAGTATATATATATATATATATATATATATATATATATATATATATATATATATATACAGTTAAGGGGGTATGGGGGGCACAGCCCCCTACATTGGGGGCATAGCCCCTCACCTAGTTGGGTTTTACCAAATAATGTAAAACAAAACCAGACAACAGAAAACCAAATTAAGTGGGAGGCTACACCCTCCACACTCCCCAATGTGGGGGTCTGTGCCCCCCACACTCCCCTAACTATATATACTAACACCAGCAATAGCGTAGCGGTAGAGACATCAGCCAAAGAGGAGGTAGTCACGGTTTGAGCCCCCACAATATCATTCTCCATTTTTTTATTTAAATAAGTATGAAACAATTCCCCGACATATATAACTATAATTTAAGTAAAATGTAATGAAATGGCCCATGTATATGCGAACAAATCCAATATAATATATAAAAATGGAACATAATTGCCCATAGCTTAGCAGCACTTTAACAAGCTTAATATGAGTGCCCGTAGCTGAGCAGCACTTTAACAAGCTTAATATGAGTGCCCGTAGCTCAGCAGTGCTTCACCCAGCTTAATATGACTGCTTATAGCTAAATAACGTGTTACCCAGCATAAGCCATTTGCGCGGAGCTGCGCAGCGTGCCAACCAGCTTACCGTCGGGCAACGTTGAGCAACCTGTAGCAAAGTTGCCTTTACACAGACACACCTCCTAGCCTGTCTAGACAGTAGTAAAATAAAAAAGCAATGACAAGGGTTGAACCTGGGATACTGTGCACCATAGGCAAAGTACTGAACCACTAAGCCATGACAGCTATACTTCGAAATACATTATTACCATACATATAGGAATGAATGAAAATATAACCATGACAAAGCAGGTTTGCTGTAAGCTGATAAATATCCAAAATGGCCAATCACAAATAAGTGCGGGAAAACTGGCATATATAAGCCCCATAGGCGGGAATACACACCATAACTGATTGTGGTACCCATTTGCAGTCAGGATGGCAGGTGCAGGAGAGGGACATCACTTTAGAGCACAAAGGTGGGGCATTGAGGAGTCAAAATATATGGTTTGGCTCCTAGTCCATCATCATGAATGCCAACTCATGCAGGGCCAGGTTCAATGGGGAGCATACAAGGCAGAGGCGTGGAACCGGTTGGCACATGATCTCACCAGTGCCACAGGCATTCTGAGGACTGGTGAACAGGTCCATCACCACCATGCAGACCTGAAGCGATGAAAGGAGGACCAACTGAACCAATGGATCCAGGAGGCCCGTCAAATGCCCAATGCCCCACTACTGAGTAAGTATCCATGTAATTAAGTATATAAGAAATGCTATCCTAGCCTATAGTATGGATAGGTATGTTCCAATATTCCTTCATTTATATTACAGCTGCAGGTGTTCGTTCCATGAATCGGCAAGCCCATGCTGATAGGCTGGCAAGGTTGTGCCACCAGGCAGGTTAGTAATTATTCTGCTGGTATTGTTATAGAATATAAGTGAGACAGCCTGTAAAAGAGTTCAGTGTTGTAACCCAGTAATAAAGGTCAAATAAGCCTAGAAGAAAGATTCTGCTAGTATTGTAAGATTAGATAAGTGATGCAGCCTGAAAAAGAGTATTGCAATCCATTAATAAAGATTAAACAAGTCTCAAATAGAGTTTCCACCTGTATTGTAATATCAGATAATTGCTTCAGCCTGAAAATGAGTGTTGTAATCAATCAACAAAGGACAGACAAGTGTCAAATGCATCCTTGTAAATTCTGCCATATGAAATAAGTGAGTCAGCTGGAAAAGATTGTTGTAACCCAGTAATAAATGTTAATAAAGCCTAGAATTAAGTACCATCCTGAAATGTAAATATAAAATAAGTGAGAGAGTGTGAGAAAGAGTTTGAAGCTACCAAGAAAGCTGCAATAACTCTGGAATAAAGGTATACTGCATTCGCTACATAACGAAATTAATGAGACAGCCACAACCAAAGAGTGAAATGTCTTTAATAAAGTACAGAACCTGGACTGTGTCCGTCCCACAATTTGGATATATGCATTATGGAGATAGTATGATTGTATGAAATGCTGAACATCCACAGTAGTCTAACCCATATAAATCAAATGTAGCAGGATGCTTTACCTGAACATAGCTATATATGAACATATATGAATATAAATGGAATGTCTATTAATGTAGCAGTAACATCCCCATCACCAACATTCCTAAGGTTACATACAGGAAACTGTACTAATACATGTAGGGGATATATATCTGAATCTACTAGGAATGTACAGTATATGTATAGGTAGTTTAAGTTGTTAATGTAATATTTCTCCACCCTACCATATTTTCACAAATTATGCCATTCCACACCAAACTGGGTATGTGTATTCACAATTAATTCCCATGGACATTTGTTCTGTTGGTTTATACATATCTGCATGTATGTTGATGCATGTGCCCTGTTCACATATCCAAACCTGATGGTCTGTTGCCACCAATCAACCCTGCATGCTGTTGGAATGTCCACTGTTGTTATAAATATGCATGTGTTATGCTTGCTGCTCAAAGTTCGGAATTCATGTGTGTTTGGTTAATGGGAATACTAATGCATGCTGTTACAACTAATTTTGAATGGTGTTGTTTGTTACTAACCCAAAATGCCATACAATACTGTTAAACATAGGACAATAGGGAAGGCAGGTTCCAGCAGACCCACCTCTCCCACCTCAGCTGGCGAGTGCACCTGGCACCAGTGCCAAGGCCAGGACCTCCTCCTCCGGCGGCCCTGTGCCACCTTCAGGTGGAAGCACTGCAGGGGATGGGGCTCATACCCCCTCTGCAAGCGTGGCCGGAGGAGAGCCTCCACTCACCCTCCAAAGGGTCCGGTCTGTGGTGCGTAGTGAGATCAGGCGTTCCATGACTGATCCCCTATGCCAGCTTGAGGCGAGAGTGGCGCAACTCACGGGTGTGCCTGCCTGTCCTATCCAGCCCCCAGCATAGCACCCACCTGGGCTGTGAAGGCGCAGTGGTAACTACCCATGGGTGGGGATCTCAGTTCCACTGTTGCCATCTGTGGACTCATGGGCTTGCAATATCCAAACATCCATCCCCATCAATTGTGTTTACCCCCATGTGTCATACTCCACCCCTGTATGCGTCTTGTTTGTCTTGTCTGTTAACCTCCCCAAATATACCTACTTCCTGTACCTCACATTCCACTCTCACCTGAAAAAAAAAAAAGGGCACTGTGTTTCCATAAAAAAATTACGCCCCATACATAGCTGCCCATTTTGCACACATGTCTGCTGGACATGTAAACTGATAATTACAATTGGCTGTACAACATATTTTGTTGTCATCACCCCTCTCTCAGGGGTGGAAGGTGTCAAATCTCACTCTAAATTTCTAACATATGCACAGCTGTTGCTGGTAAAGAATTGGGCAGCTATGGGCCTTCCCTACATCCTTCCTGCATATCCCGAGCTTGTTTTCCTACTGTCCTACCCTCTTTGTGCCCCCTTTTTCACCACTTTCCTATTTCCCCATTTTCTTTTCTTTAAAAGAAATTAGCGTGGGTGTTAGCGGGAGTAAGCACTTTTAAGCAGTATTCAGTGGGTGTGCACTTGTGTGCGCTTAGCTAGGCGTAGATAAGTGTAGCTAAGCATCGCGCAAACTCGCACAAACCTACTTAAAACTGCTTAAAAGTGCCTTAGTCACTCCGTATGACAAGGCCTGTAGTCTGCTCATCAGAAAAATAAAATACCCCTGTCAGTCTTGAACCCCGGACCATGGAAACACTAGACTGCAAGAATTACCACTGAGCCACAACAGATATACAAGAACTTGGTGCTGAAAGAAATATAACATGAAATACAATGCGTGAATGTAAAGGGAAAATAGGAAGGCCATTACACAAAGCTTGTTCTGTGTATCTTTACTGGCAATTCTTGTGGAATTGCATTACATGAGTGTGATAAGAGAAACAGCCATGCTAGTAGGTAATAATATTACAGTAGCACCTTACAAACCCCACACAGTATCAGAGCAGGATAAACACCACCATATTTGCATAGGTAAGAGGCCAGACCTCCCAACTGTGAGTGATTTACAGGAATGTCCCTGATTTGCAAACAAATGTTAGCTGTGCCCCACTGACTCCCTGTGAAATGTACTAACAGTAGGCAGAAAGGTGGGGAATCCCACATAATGGTAACTGCCAATAAGTTAGAGTAGACACTGCTTGCATGTCAGAAATGGTGTAGTAATACATATGCTCAAAATACCCCACAGTCTCAACTGCAGAATATCTGAAATATATCATGGGTGTATCCCACTGATATGTACTTTCCCTGAGGTTGGTCAAATATATACCTGAGAGTATCTGAGGCCTGGAAGTGTCAGAAACACACAGGCATATCAGCCTGTCTGCTGTTACACCCTCTGCTAATAGTTATAGAATTACTTCCACAAGCACGCCCTTATGTAGGAGTACAACACAGAAATATCAAAGGATGTAGCCATGTACTGCTAGCAACCACCTGTGACAATGTCATTGTGCAGGTGCTGAAAAGACTGGTGTGGTGCACAGTCAAAGGATACTAGGCTAACCTCCATCTACCAGCTGGATATGTCCACAGGTGGGAGGTACACAAACAGATTACTATCCATAATAATACACAGTACTGACATATGTCCACTTGTTGTGAGCAGACTGTGCTAATGTCAACACAAACAAAACACAAACTGTTCAGAAGTCATTAACATACTAATGACAGTATAGCAGTTCAAAAGCACTGCATGTGCCTGATATTCATAATTGTTAGTACAATATACTTAGTATATGTCATGTGGTGATGAACTTCTGTGAGACTGAGCCAGTGAGGCCTACTACAGCTATACGGCCTGAGGACAGCATAATGCATTCTGCACAACACTGTGCAATATCATTACTGTTTCAGAAGTGATATTCCCACCATGAAAGGTGGGCAGTCTATGTGCCTAGATGTGCATGTGTATGTATAGCAATGGATGTTTAGAAGTATGTATATATATATATATATATATATATATATATATATATATATATCTAATATATATATATATATATATATATATATATATATATATATATATATATATATATATATATATATATATATATATATGTAAATATCTATAGAGTGAGAGAGGGGGACATGGGGGCAGATGTATTGAAACAGGTGCCTGGTGACCAAGGCATGGACTGAACACCAGTGTTGATACTACAGTACCATACCCCATTCCAAAACACGTTACCCACTAACTACCACATAGGTGGTTGCCTACCTACCACTGAAGGTGTCAGAAGGGAACATGGGACACAGGTGTACAATAGCCTCCCCTTTGATATCCACAGTAGCACACTAGTCTTGTAATCCCTGTATATGGTATGTGTCATCACAAAAGGTGTGTCAGCTAGGGAAATGTAAGTCAGTGTACCCCTCTACACCTCACGATGTCCTATGCAGTATGTACCTCCCATGAGAACTACAGCAAGTGGAAAGGCCACAGACATACCTAACAAAGACTAATAATGCCCTCAAACACATTCCCTATGCAGACTGACTCACAAAACCACAGCTAGAGTGCCTTGCATACTTACTACACATAGGTTACCACTGCTGGACATACAGAGTTATGTCACATCCATACCAGTCGGCCAACCACCACGGCAACACCTCACAATCCGTCCAGCCTACATGACCTAGGGCCCTAATCCTTGTCACCGCACTAAACAGCACATGCTGGAGGTACAGGTTCCTATACACAAATATGCCATACCCTGGACTAAACCACCCAGCATTAATAAACAAGGCTCCTTATTAGTAGATGTCATACATACCCCTGATGAATGTTATGGAGATAGGTAATATGCCCTGTGAGCCACCTCTGTGTAATGGTTTGACAGGAGCAAGTAAAATCACATTACATGTGTCCCAAAGGGCAGGGTAGCATATGGCTAGGCTGCTCTAGGCCCAGGACAAATAGCATAGTACCTACCTGTGACACAATGCACACACACATGTACTCAGTGCAATACCAGCCATGTGAGGTTGAATGAGTGTGACACTCACTGTGTGCAAGGTCTGTAAAGGTGTGATAGCTTAGCGTGAGTTTGTGTCTGTCATGGTAGTTTGCGTCCTAGGTGTGAGGCCAGAGAAAGATGTGTCAGTTATCGGGATGCAAACATAGTAGATTGGCATATGTTGTGCTGTAGTTCCCTGTGTACGACTGCGGTGTCCCATTGTAGGCAGAAGCAATACATATATGCTCAGTAAGTGGTACTGCTGGTGAATCCAGCTCACATATGAACCGTTGTACTACCTGAAGTTGTAGGCCTAAACACTACATTATGGTGTATGTTCACATTCCCTGGTAACATGTCTGGTGTGTTTCCTGTAGTCTGCACAGATTACATACCTCATGCATAGGTATCTCTAAGTAGGGGCACACAGTACTATAAGGTACACAGATAATGCTCATCTGTATCATCATACATTTGTGTGTTGTATGTATGTGTAATGTGTGTGTAATGATGCCTGTAACATGGCTGCAATCACATGTGTGTTACAGGGTATGTGTGTGTACCTGGCAGCATGTATACTCTGTGACAGCAGTATGCTGGTTGTATTAACAACTGTGCACATATGTCAGGTAGGGGTATGGCATCAAAGACTAGGGTGGATTACCATTGAAACTGTAAATGTGCATTGCATTCATTGCATGGGATGACAATATTCTTCATCCATTAGCTTGATACATACCCCCAGTGTGAGGTTGTGCACTGTATCCCAAACAGTGTGCCGAGTGCTGGTGTATACTAGTTTGTTGAATGGAGTGTGGCAGGCACTGTCAGACAGTTGTGGGTTGAGCACTGATATGTGGTATTGAACATGTGTATCCCCTGATAGACAGACAGATGATATATATGGCAGTTAAGTGATATCATTACATTAGAATATTAAGTGTGCCACATGACTTGATCACATATTTTTCTTTTTCTTCCAGGGCGATGGTGCATCAGCGTAACCCACCTTATACAGCAGCAGAGGAACAGGAGATCCACCAGATCCTGGTGCAGAATTTCTCTGTGCTGTTTTCCAGGACCAGCCAGAACCAGCACGAGAGGGCTGCACTGTGGCAAGATCTTGTACGTCGGGTAAATGACATAGGCATGCATAACCGGACACATGAGCAGGTACGCCATCACTGCAGTGATTTCATTAGACATGTCCGGCAGCGTGCGTCTGATATCCACAGGCAACAGCTTGCCACAGGTGGTGGGGTACCTATCCACCCCCCCCCCCCACCAGTGTGGAGGAGCTCCTCCTAAGTGCCGTGGCTCCAGGCCAACAACAACAACAACATCCGCAAACATGTGTCATCATGGAGGCTGGAGCCACCCAGCATGTTGAAATGGAGTGTGCAGGTAACATGCCATATCTGTAGTTGACTGTTCTTTGTACTGGTAGTTTATGCGTGTGTGAGATGTGTACTGTGTGTGTAGCTGTTAACCTGCCTATTCTTGTGCAAGATTGATATTCTGCGTATAATCTGTACACCTGTGAAAGCCAACTGTTGTACTACTGTACTTTATCATACTCACAGTATCAATGGCACAGTTGTGGCCACTGGCAATCACTGTCATATTTTTGCAGGTCCCTCTGGAGTGACAGCAAGGCAGCCAATCCATGCTGGTGAGTGTGTAATAACAATGCTATTGCTAATGACATGTGCTGTCATATGGAGGTGTAGTCTGTGCACATGTAACACACCTATGCATAATGCATGCTGTGCATGTTTGCTGGGAGACTATGCATATCACATTATTCTCAGTAGCTGCCTCACTCACATGCAATACACAGAGCATCACACACACATGTGGCAACACAGTACTGGACATTGGATAGGCATACCTGATACACATGTACACAACACACACATGTTTGGCATAGACACTACACGTTAGCCTGCTACACATGTCCAATTATGACACCTGCTGTATGCCCACCCTTCAGTATCCCACTTATCATCTACGCAGCACATATAATATACCTGAGGGGTAGAGGCCTATCATGTCTTTGTGCAACAGTCTTGAACAAATAATACATTCATGTTAGGCAATGCTCACTATTGGCCACCTTACACACCCATGTAACAAGTGGCTGTGTAATTGTTGATGTAGTCTTGTTACTGCACTTCAGGTACAGCATGCTAGCTGCCAGTGTGGCACACATTATTATTGTTGACTGACCACAAGATGCATGTTGATCATGGCTCATGTTACTACACCACATCCAGTTCCACTGACCACAAAAGTACACATAGCAGTTATTGTGTAGCACCATCATGTGTTTTGTGTGTGTGTGTGTGTGTGTGTGTGTGTGTGTGTGTGTGTGTGTGTGTGTGTGTGCAAATATATGCACCCACAGCTTGTAACACTTGCACAACATTGTTCTGTTCTAGTACACATTGTGTCCCAGGGTAGAGACAATCATTGAACAACTACACACAAGCATCAAGAACACGTATACTGTTATTAACAAGGGCTGTCTACACTTGCACTGCATGTTCCTGTGCAACACATAATCTGCATGCTGACATGTGTGCAGTGATGATTTTCCTTGTGATACTGTCACCCACCCTCAAACAGTATTGTGTATGTGTTGGATTGCAGGTGTGTGTGTGTTTGTATCTGCTGGACTTAGGAGTGTGCATGTGTACCTGTGTACATGTGTGCCTGTGTGCATGTGTGCTAACATCGTGTACACATTTGTAAACCGTGTTTCCTGTCTTCCTCTCACAGGTTCTGATGTTGCTTTGGTGGAGTGCAGCAGGGAACCTGAAGCCACTGCTGGGGATAGTGATAATGATGATACATGTGTAATGGTACAAGGAGGTGTGACAGGGTCTGTCGTTGGTCAGCCAATCGACACTACACAGCAGTCAACCCCATCAATGCACACAGTCATCCTGCCGATACATCCATGTCACCAATGTCCTTAGCTGAGGGACAGCATACAGTGGGCATTGACCAGGGTAGTGTGGTATCATTGGCACATGCATCCCCTCACAGCAGCCATGGCCAGATTCCTGACATGGTACCACATAGGCAGATGTCCAGGGGTTCTCGTGGGAGCATCCGTGGTCATACTGCCCCTGTCAGACATGCCCACAGAGGTCTTTCAACCTCAGCTATTTTCCTGGCTGTAATGCAGGCACAGGCACGTATGGAACGGTACACCAGACAGGGTCTGAGGGAGCTTAGAGCACATTGCACCGCTATGAATGACACTATGCGTGACGTTGCAGCTGCCATCCGTAATATCAGCGAGGTCATTGATTGACGTTGGGGGGACACATTAGATCTCTTCCACAACTACATGTCCATGAGCCAAGGCAGTGCAGAATGGTTGAGGCGTCGATGTGGACATATGCCAGCAACATCATCAGCTGGCAGTCATCGTGGACGACAACAAACTCACAGCTGCTCCCATAATGCCAGTACCAGCCCCAGCAATGCTGGGTCTGTGCTGTCATTAGACCATCCTAGAAGACCACGTGCACGTGGCTCTGGACAGTCCCAGCAGGGACATGTGTCCAGTCAACAACCCACTGCCTATCCTCTAATGACAGTACCCAGTCTGGCTTAGTACCTGATACTGTCTGTAGCACCCCTGCCAGGCACAGGTACCGAGTCCATGGCCAGAGACAGTGATCTGTATGACCTGGCTGGCACAGTCTGTGGCTGTCCACAAAGACGCGTATATGGCAGCCACGTGGTAGAACTGTGTGCATGCATACACACACACATAATGCTAACACCTAGGGCTAACACATACACACACATCGCATCAACTTTGCCCCATGTTGTACTGTTGCCCCTTACTAACACACACACACATAGATGTCGACTGGATGTGTCAATGGCAGACTCTGGCAAACCAAGTACACACCCTGTGCATATGATGAAACTGTGCCACCTCCTGCCATCTGTAACATTGATGCAGGAACAGGATAGCTCGGTGCTGATGCACAGGGTGACTACATAGCACTGTAGTAATATTATCATGTTGTTAACAGTACAGTGTAATGATATTGTTGTGGGTATATCCGAGCATGCATGATGCATTAACACTATGATTGCCATTGTAGTTTTGTATACACCAGTGTTAATTCCCAAAGTGTACTGTCTGCACATGTGCCACATGGCTGTTGTGTGTACCTGTACCTGCATGTGTTGGGGAGTGGACAGTACATGTGTGCTGTTTGCAGCACAGAGTTGCAGGTGTACATTTGTGAACAAGGTGGAGTTGCATTCTTTGCATGTAGATGCTTAGTGCACACACGGGAATGGTGACAGGCACCATGTGGCACAGTATTTATACATTGTAGTTCTTATTGGTGGGCACTTTGCGTTGTACTACACATATGTTTCACCTGGGGTCACATGTATGTATGTCATGGTTTGACAATATGCTGTGGGTAATACGGTTTCCAAATGTCAATGGTCTGCATTCTGGCGGTATACACAACCTACATAGCCTGACATTCAGTGGTCATTACATGGTGTCTCCTCAACTGATACACAGATGTAGGAAACCCGGTGTCACTGATATCCCTGCAGTACTACACTATACCAGTAGCCATTCTTACTGACCCCACACATCCCTGGGAACAATACTCTTTGGCATATAGCAGTCTCACGTACATGCCAACACACTACGGATATGTCCATCCACAACTGCAAATGCATACAGTGGCCTACAATGCATTCTACACATGACACACCTAACCACCACAAGGGTATCATACAGACAGATACCTGTTGTCCAATCCATGCTGTATTGCTGTAATGCAACTGTAGCATTGTCATCGGCATGTACTTAACATAGTATTCCAACAGTACCATGTAGGTGGTAGCACCCATCATGTAGAATGGGTAATGGTGTGTACATGTGGACAAGTGTTATCTTGTCTATCCTGTGATATTCACATTTCCAAAGGTATTCTGCAGTCCCTCGGTGTATCACATAAGCAAGAAGGTGTCTGTATGCATATTGGCAACAGTTGCCATACACCTACACTGGATGTCCATCACTCACAGACTTTGCTGTGTTTTAACATGTCTGACATATACTCCAGACATGAACCCTCACCCAAATTAATCTATCAAAGCTTTCATGGGTGTGTGTCACATAGTTGGCCTAGGACACAGATCACTGCAGTAGCCTGCATTGTCACCAACATACATGTATGGCCTAAGGTCTGGGAAGCTGCGGCACATGCTGGCAAAGGTAACAACTGTATTCATATGAGGCAGGCTTCACACATAGGAATTATTAGAGGTCACAGGTACATATCTGTATGTGGCACACACATACCTGATGTGTGCATTGAAATTACTGTTATGATAATATGTCATACAATGATAAAAGCAAAACACACAACACACTGACAAACTGTGTGACAAATACACACATGGCATTTGTAGGATTCAAACCCCTACCTAACTATGTTATGATACTTTAGAGAGACACATTAGCGCATCATGCTATTCACATTACTGGATGATTTCCCTTCTCCTGGTGTATTTATAGGGTGCTAACATCATCAGTCTTTCCAAAGAGGAATGTACATCTTTTACTATCCCTCAGTATGGGGGATAACAATATCTGTGCATTAACAGATGCCTAGTTCAGGGTCACATATGCACACTGGTACTGCCAGGTTATGTTTTATACCATGCTTCATGACCACAGGACTTGTAACACACAACACAACTAGGGAGTGTATCTGTATACATCACAGATACACACACACCTCTGGGTTGGTACCACTGCACTAAGCATGACAGGCCATACATATACAACTACCATTGTGCAAAACTGTCTATTGGTTTGGTGTGTAGTTCAGACCACCCCCCCCATACCCAGGAACCACACTCGGCTTTCCTGGGAACAGTGTAGGATATGAAGGTCTTCACACACACCATTCTAGTGGTTGACTTCAGGTACACGAATATTGACTGGGGATACTACTCAGGCCTCAACAACATCACCCTACAGCCACTACAGTTTGTGAATCCATGTGCTATGGCACAACCAGTCACCACAGCCACAAGGGGGAATACATATTGGACCTGATCATCACCAACATGGGGACTCTATGTTCCACACCAGAGGTAGACCCCTCATTGTTAAGATCAGACCATAAACAACTTTCCCTGGACATCCATATCCCGTCCCCACCCCCAGCCAAGGAAATCACTGTAAAGAGTTTCTCAAAAGCAGACTTTGCACTTGTGAAGACTGGGGAGGAATACTTTAAAGGCCCCGTGCTGGAGGATAATACAGCCCAATCTGCAGAATCCTTTACAAATGCATTCTATGAGCACCTGCAGGTATGCATTGCTCATGCTATCCCAAATAAAACCAAGACTCCTCCAAAACAGGAGACCTGTCTGGTTGACCCCGGCCATATATAAGCTGTACAACAGCAGGAGGAAGCTACTACATAACAGAGCAATATCCCACAGAGGGAGGACATCTCTGAACAGTATTGGCAAGATACTTCAATCCCTCATATAATCATCACTTGCAAGTTTTGACAGTGAACTTGACCAGACACTACAAATAATCACAAGGCCTTCTTTAGTTATGTCAGGAATATGTGTGGAAACCCCCAGATATGCTCTGAATTGTTGCATAACAGCACAAAATATGCCAAGCCTACGGACATAGCCAACACCCTGGCAGACAGTGTCTGCACAAACAACCCCCCCTTACCCTCCAAAGGTACAGATGCCCATCCCAAATGAATGTAACCTCCCTGACATCACAGATGCACAGGTGAAAGGTGCCCTCTCCACAGCAAATAACACAGCATATGTATGGGACCAGACGGTGTACCAGGCTGTGTCCTACACAAGCTCTAAGTAAAACTGAACACTCACATTAAGTCTCTGTTCCAACTTAGCCTTACTACAGGATATGTACCCTAAGAATGGCATACAGATACCGTGGACCCACTCCACAAAGGTGATGCCACAATGGACCACAGGAACTATCATTCCATAAGCCTGACTAGTGTGGTAGAAAAAGCTATGGAGCGTATTATCATGGAAGTCATAATCAAAAACATTATGAGCCTCCAGACAGTGGATCATACACAATTCAGCTTTGTTAAGGGCAGATCTTGCCTCTTACACATAGTTCGTATCTTTGAAATGGTTACTGAAGCCATGGATGAGGGCAAGGTAGTTCACACAGTCTACCTGTACCTTGCAGAAGCCTGCAACACAATACCCCACTCAGGCATCATACATATACTTACCAGCTTAAATATCAACCCCTATATCACTAGATGTGTTGCTATCTGCCTCAGGGATGGAACCCACATGGTCAGAATTGCAGGTGCCATGTCCAATTCCAGACCAGTTACAACTGGTGTCCCACTGGGCTCAGTTCTGGGACCTGTCTTGTTCGGTATGTACTTCTCTGAGGTTCAGACTAACATGGGGGGATTATGTCTAACAAACTTCACAGATGACTGCTAACTGGGGGCCATAAGTGACACTGCAGCTGACACATGCTTCCTCCATAAGGGTCTCACAGAGATGGATGCTTGTTGCCAGAGCCATGGCCTCATGCTACATGCTAAGACATGCCTAGTCACCCCCTTTGGGGAAAACAAGGTGCACACAAATTACCACATAAGTGGTAATCCATTAAGTACAGAAGATGTATTTACAGATTTGGGGACCAACATAGATCGTAACCTCTCCTTTGCTAATCACATTGACAGAGTCATTGCAAAGACCTTTATATAGCCATCCTTATCACATGGGGGTTTGCATGTAGATCATGGGAGGTCATTGTGGCCCTCTACTAGTCACTCATCAGGCCCATGTTTGAGTACAATGCCCCTTTTGGGGTGTACCTTACCCAACACCTGCAGCAACTACAGAGACCACAACAGTACCTCCCCAAGAGGATCATGGGCTACACACAGATGTCCTATGCAGCTCAACTAAAGGATCTCCAGCTCTACTCAGTTGCTTAACGCCTACTCAGAGGCAATCTATGCCTGCCGTACACAGCCATGTCAAACCCAGAAGTAATGGACATGCTCCACCTCATAACATCCAAGACCCTTAGAGCTACACACTCCAGGGACTTAAACCTCAGCACAAAACTAAATAGGACATGCTGCAGGGACAGATTCATTACCCAGAGGCTCCCCTCACTCTGGAATTGAATCCCAATTAAAGTTAGACATAGCCCCTCGCCAACCCTCTTTCAGCAAAATCCAGCCGCATGGATGGGAAATTGCAAATTTACCCCTGGGATCTCCACTGTGTCCCTGCTTGACAGAGGCACAGCAAACTAGCCTTAAAGGGTGCCTTCTGTGACCTACTTTACAGAGGCACAGTAGGCTACTCTACTGGGGAGGCGGATGCCAAATACACTCTGGCTAGGCTTATGAATTCCCTAGGCCAGACAGCCTAGTATCGACCTCTGCACCTATGTTTATGTTCAGGAATGCACAATATTTGTTGCTGATATTGTTTGCAGGTCTTTATTGCCGTAGCTTTCCCAGTTTCTATGAACAACTTGTGTATCTGCGGAACATGTTTCATCATGACAGGGTTCCAGTATATTAATATATGTGTCTGTTGTCACTTAACTGTGTGCACAGGGTGGATTGCTGGATCATGGGAGGTTCCTGGCTTAACACATACAACTGCCAGATATGTGTAGCCGACTGCAATACTCAGACATGGCCTGAGTGTGTGAGCATGCCCAGTTCAAGCTGTCCATGGTTTGTTGCCTGACATATGTCTCATTTATCCAAGTGTGTGAGCATGCCCAGTGTGACCTTTCCATATGTTGTGATCTGAAGTCCACTACATTTGTGGTTGTGTGTGAACATGACCAATATTGACATTTATACTATGTGTGTTGGAAGTCATGTTGTGTTCTTACTGCCAGACTCCTTTGTGTCATAACTCAACAGGGATTACGCTGTGCCTGCAGGGTTTCCATGGGATAGTTTGCAAAGACTTGTCAACATTCTTTCATACTTGCTGAACACTGCAATACTGTCATGGTGTAGTGGTTCAGTACTTTCATTATGGTGCACAGTATCCTGGGTTTGAGTCCCATCACTGCTTTAAATTTTCCTACTGAGCAGACCAGACTGGTTAAGGGCCAGTTGGGCAAATATGAGCATGTTGCATTTTGTTCAGCTATGGCCTACTTAAACCAGGCTTGTCCAACATTGCTGTGTATTCACCAACTTGGGTGGACAATGCCAAACATTACTCCACATTGACCACAGTTGTACTAGTTGGTGTGTGTGATTCTGTTCATAGGTTCATGCTAGGCTATCTGCCCTAGGGCATTTATAATCCTAGCTAGAGTGTGTTTGGCTTTCAACACACATTTTACCTGGAGTTGGCCATGACATTTTTCAAGGTTAGTATACTATGCCTCTGTCTAATAGTGACATAGAAGTGATAACTAGGGTAAACCTACAATCTCCCATCCACTCATCAAGATTCCTCTTGAAGTGAGTCAATGAGGGACTCTGGCTAACCTGGAGTGGGAGTTTACTCAAGAGTGGAGAGAGCCTCTGGGTTATGAATCTGTCACTCCAGCATGTCCTATTTATTTCACTCCTGAGGTTCAGGTCTCTTGAGCGTGTAGCTTGATGGTATTCGGATTTACCTAGATGCAGCATGTCCACTGATTCCAGGTTGGACATGGCTTTATACATCAGGCACAGATCGTCTCTGGGCAGGCGGTATGCCACTGAGTGGAGCTGCAGTTTCTTTAACTGGGCAGCAAATGGCATCTGTTTGAGCCCTTTGATCCTCCTGGTCAGGTACTTTTGGAGTCTTTCCAGTTGCTGCAGGTGTCTGATAAGGTACATCCCACAAGGGGCATTGTACTCAATTATGGGCATGATGAGGGATGAGTCAAGAGGCACGATGACCTCCCCTGATCTAGATGTGAATACCTTCATGATTAGGTGGGCTATATGAAGTGCTTTTCTAACCACTTTGGCCACATGGTTGTCGAATGAGAGATTGCTATCAACTTGGGTCCCCAGGTCCCTTATCACTTCTAAAGTACTTAATTGGTTACCACCTATGTGGTAATTTGTGGGCACTTAGTTTTTGCCAAAGGGGATGACTATACACTTTTTTGCATTTAGCTTGAGGACATGGCTCTGGCACCAGTTGTCTGTTTCTATGAGGCCCTTTTGTAGGATGCTTGTGTCAGCTGGAGGGTCGATTATGGCACCCAGTTTGCAGTCATCTGCAAACTTGTTCAGCCACAGTCCTTCTGTGTTGGCCTGTACCTCCGAGAAATATATACCAAACAAGGGAGGTCCCAGGACTGAGCCTTGTGGGATGCCACTTGTAGCTGGTTTGGAGTCTGACATAGCTCCAGCATTTCTGACCATGTGGGTTCTGTCCTTGAGCCAGTTTGCAACCCATCTAGTGACATAGGGGTTTATATTGAAGCTGTTGAGCTTATCTATAATGACCAAGTGGGGTATTGTATGGAAGGCTTTTGCAAGGTCCAGGTAGGCTGTGTGGACCACCTTCCCCTCGTCAATGGCCTTGGTGACTGTTTCAAATGACTCAACCAGGTTTAAGAGGCAGGATCTGCCCTTAACAAAGCCAAACTGGGTAGGATCCAGTGTCTGTAGGTCCCCAATATCTTTATTTCTGAGGTCCATGATGATCCTTTCCATAGCTTTGCAGACCAAGCTAGTCAGGCTTCTGGGGCGATAGCTTGCAGTATCCATTGAGGCACCACCTTTGTGGAGAGGGACCACTGTTGCTGTACACTGCTCTTTGGGCACATATCCTGTGGTAAGGCTGAGATTGAACAGTGGTTTTATGTTTGTGTTCAATTCTTCTTGGGGTTCATATTGGACACAGCCCAGGACACCGTCTGGTCCCATTGATGCTGTGTGTTTTGCGTTGGAGAGGCTGGCTGTTACCTGAGCATCTGAGATGTCAGGGGGCCAGCACTCTGCTGGGATAGATATTTGCCCTTTTTGTGTGGGGGGGAGTTTGCACTGAACCTGTCAGCTTGGATGTTGGCAATGTCTGTGGGTTTGGTGTATTGTTTGTCATTTTGGACTAATTCTGAGCATATCTGGGAATTCCCACCCAGGTTCCTACCATAACTAAAGAAAGCCTTGTGATTATCCTTAGTGTCCTGTACAATTTTTATCTCAAAGCTGGCCTTAGACAATTTTATGTGTGGTTGTAGTCTTTTAATAATACTGATCGGAGATGCCTTCCCCTTTTGGGATTTTGCTCTATCATATAGTAGCTTCCTCCTTGTATTGTATGGTTTGTTTATGGCTGGGGTCCACCAGACAGGATGCCTGCCTTTGGAGGATTGGGTTTTGGTTTTATTTGGTATTGCATGATCCATGCATTCCTGAAGGTGTTCATAGAATGCATTTATAAAGGGTTCTGAGGTCTGGGCTGTATTTTCCACAGGCACAGGGGCTGTGAAGGATTCCACCTCAGTTTTGAGGAGTGTGAAATTTGCTTTAGAGAAAAGTTTTTCACTGTGGTTCTCTGGGCATGGGCTGGGGTCGGAATGGGAATATCCAGTGAGATTACTCTATGGTCTAATCTTACCAGTGAGGGATACACTTCTGGTCTTGGGCATAGTTGAAGTCGCCCAATATAATGGTGTTTGGGAGACCTTCATATTTTCATGTGTTCACAAGTCGGCCAAGTGTGGTTCCTGGGTTTAGGAGGGTGGTCTGTAGCAGGCTATGAACTGGAAGGTGGTTTTACCCACTGTTAGTTGCACATGGATAGTCTCTGATGCTTCATGCTGTGCCACCAACCTGGGGGTGTGGGTATCTTTGACAAATATTGATACTCACCCTCCTTTTGTAGTTTGTTCCATGTTTTGGGGCTGTAAAGCATGGTATGAGGTGTAACCCATTAGTGCTAGGGTGCTTTTGGGATCCTTGAACCAGGTTTCTGTTACCGCACAGATATCAACATTCTCCATGCTGAGGAGAGTTTGGAGTGCGTGCATCTTGCAGTTTAGACTTCTGGCGTTGAGTAGCATTACTTCTAGTTTCTTATCCCTTGTGATACCTATGGAGGAAAGGCCAGGGGTGACAGGTGAAAGCTGTCCCTAATGAAGCATCATGTCTTGTCGAGCATGTCATCCCAGGCTGACAGGCATTGGATCCCCTTTGACAGACACTAGTACTTAAGCCAATTGTTGTAATTGATCATCTTGTCTTCATATTGTGGCATCATGCTTGGTGAGGGTAGGATGATACTCAAGGTCATCAAGTTTGCATATACTACATGGTGGTAAATGCTGCTTAGAACTACCTTACATTGCTTAACACATGGCAATCGTGCCTCAGGTAGTGCTGCAAGGCTGCCTATGTTGGATGCACATACTACACTCCCTGTACATGTTTGAAAGCAGGTTGTGTCAACTTAGGCATCCCTTTCACTATATGTGGGAGTCAGAGAGAGGTATCATTTCCAGGGTTCCTACTGAGCCAGTGTATGTGCTATGCGTTGCCTCTTTGCCAAGGCCAAGGCATACTGGGCATGCCTCCTTCTGCCTACTGGGGCAGGCTCAGGTTGTTCCTCCTCCGAGTCACGCTCTGCCTGTGATGGCCTTAGAATGGTGGGGGGCTGTTTGGCCCAGGCCTATGCTGGTCCTGCTGCAGCTGTTTTCACAGAATCATATTATGTAGCATAGCACATACCATGACAATTTGGGTACATGTAGTTGGTGAGTATTGCAAGGCTCCACCAGATGTATCCAGGCACCAGAACCGTGACTTGAACAGCCAAAACACACGCTCGATTACATTTCGTGTTTGTGCGTGTGCCTCATTATGGCGTTCCTGTTCAGGTGTGTGTGCGTTTCTGATGGGTGTCATCAGCCACGGCTCCAGTGCATAGCCAGCATCCCCCACTAGGTGACGATGTGGGATGTCCCCATTGGCAAATGTCTGGTCCAGCTGTGTCAGATGCCAGATATGGGAATCATGGTAGCTTCCAGGGCAGCCAGCATACACATTCATTATTATGCCCTGGGCATCACGCACAACCTGGCAGTTGATGGAGGGGAAGCCCTTGCAGTTAATGTAGGTCCTACCCCACTTGCCGGCTGGTGCGTTGATGTGTATATGCGTGCAGTCTATTGCACCCACTACCTTAGGGTATTCTGCTATTTGCTGGAAGAGACGCATGTTGCTGGCCAATACCTCATGGGAATTGGGAAAATATACATGATCACCGACATGTGCTGACATGGCATCCAGGAACTGGTGCAGTACCCTGTATGCTGATGCCTGTGATATCCCCATCATATCACCAGTTGGTCTCTGGAAGGTACCTGTTGCTGGTATTCTTAGGCTAACACATACCTTGGTTTCCACTGGGATGGGTTCCCCTCTGTTGGTTCTGTGTTTGAGGCATGGCCTGCACAGCTCAACAATTTGCTGCAGGAGGTCTCTGTCCACTCTATAGCGCTCCACTATCTCCAGCTCATGTAACCCCTGGTAGGTGACCTTGGCCCTGTACACTCTTCTCTGTCTGCTCACTGTGGGTTGTTCAGCAGCATTTGCATTGTCACCACCCTCAGCATGTTGCATATGTCGCCTTATAACAGCAATGGCAGCCCCTAGCATTTATTGTCTGAGTGAAGCTTTTTTAGTTTTCACTTCTAGTAGTTTACTCCAGTGTTGCAGTGTCTCTTGAGAGAAACACACTGCACTGTTGTTGCAGAGTTTTAAGTGCTGGGCTGGGCTAATGTTCTGCCTATGTAATTGCCTGATTCTGATTGTTTTCACCTGCTAGCTCTGCTAGTACTCCCTGGTAGCTTCCTACTATTTGTTGTGCTTCCTTTTTCCTTTCTGTTTCCTTGGGGGCAGCACTGTGCACACAAACGCAAACACACGCACACCAGCTCACACGCATGCACACATGCTTAGACGGACTAAAACTTGCTTATTCGGGTGAAAACGCGTGCATGCCAATGCATACGCGCTTACAGGTCTTTAAACAGCCTTATACATGCTTACTCCGGGTTAAATGCATGAACTCTGTCTTACTCGGGTTTACGGGCGTGCACACGCCCGCATACCCGCTCAGCAAGAAACTTTGGTGTTAGCCACAGTATACACATTCCATTTCTTGGCTTTCCCTGGCTTACCTGTTGACACACCTCTTTCCATGATGTCTAACTGACAGCTAACACATGACACTCTGCTTCAATGAGCTTCACTACTTTCATACATACCCCCCTTGTGATGTCACCTATCTCCTACTCTGTTACTCCCCATATCCCACTCCTACACTCCACTGACTGTGCTCATTTGCTATGTAAAAGTGCGATTCACTATCCTAACACTCATTTACATAGGATTGCCTACTAATGCTTGGTTACATGTCTTAGACTGGGCTACTCCCCTTAGCAACCCCTACTCGGTGGCCATGTTGTCTTCAGCCTGCTATTCCCTTACATTTTAATTTAACAATTTTCATAAATTCCACGTTTGTGGGTTTTAATTTTTATTTTTCTGTTTTTTTGTGGTGCAGCCCATTTGCGCGGCACTGCGCTACGCTTAAACATCGGAAATCGGCAAAAGAAAAAAAGTATTTTTATTTTAATTTTGCATCTGGGAACATTTCCAATGGCCGTATATTTGGCCATTGGCATGCTTCCTCAACCATATGCAACCTTTATTTGGAGCTGACAAGGCTCCATTGTGCTATTTGTAGAATGGTACTCAGTTGTCAACTGAGTACATTTATGCAACTAACACGGTTCCTACTCGGACAGGTTTGTGCTTCCTGGATTGCAAATTTACCTCATTTGCATGCCTTTTGGCTGCAAGTGAGGTAATTTGCATATCCGAGCCCTGTCCATGTAAGAGCCGTTTTAGGAGCTCTCTTGCACACCCCTGCAGGCTGTTCCTGGATCACTCGTCGGACATGATGGCTGCATGGAGTCTTACTCTACACTTAGACTCCGTGCAAGCCATCGTGAATCCAGCCCGACGTGATTCACTTCATGCCTTTAAACAAGTTGTGCACTCTTGCCCTAAATGATTGATTCTATTTCTCCTTGCATGTTTTTTTCTTTCTTTATTTATTTATTTTATTTACTTAAGGGGCACATTTTTTACTGGCACCAGAAATGCATTAGTGTCCATGTACTTTCACATACACATGAGTTCTGTCCCGTGCATTTACAATCTTTTTCATATTAGGCTTAATAAACATTGTTTTAATGTGCAAGTGGCCTTTGAGAAATACCTAATAATTCTAAAAGACCATGTTCACAAATGAACATCAATGTATATTGATCATTTTAACCCATAGACAATATGAGACATTTTAGGGTAGTTGATGTCTCATGCCAATATGGTACTTTTGGAATTGTTCTTTTAATGCTTACCTGGAACTCCTCTGCAAAGATGAGATAAGACTGCAGTTATGTCAACTAGAACTGGGATGTCAAGTTCACTAAATGATGAGTCTTTACCCTGGACAAATTAAATAATAATCTGCTATTCAAGTATCTGTTATCAGGGGTCTATATTAGTTCAGTGAAATGGTATTCTGGCAAACACCTATTCAGAGGCCCGTAATCAGCCGAAACTGCATCAGCAATTCACTGAATTTACTAAGGGCAATGAAATAGTTGCCCAAAGCACAATGGGCTAGCTTTTACTTGACGCAAACCCACCCAAGTGGGTGTCTTTGCCCCCCACACCCCCTTAACTATGTATACCAACTCCAAGATCACACTACAGTGGAGAAAAGGGCAAAGTCCTGTAGTTGTCCATTGTGGTAGGGTTAACTTGCTGAGTGTGCTTTGCGCCTGTGTTGTGTTTTGGAGGTCTCTGAGGTTTAGGCAAGCTAATCTTTAAAATCTCAGCATATGATGGAGTCTGTGCATGGTGATGGCCATTGAGAGGTGTGGTAAGGGATGTACTATGGATGATTTTGGTTTCTAAGTTTACTTGTGTGTGAAAGTTTTGCCTCCAAGTATATTATATGTACATCTCTCACACATTGTGTTTTGCTGTTTGAGTAAGAGATCATCAGACAGCATGAGACAATTATTACACTGTCTCAAGATACTCATCTCAATCAGGCTTACTACAGAATTTGTGGGGAAGTGATGGTCCATGGTTTAACAGGAATGACTCTGGGGGCAGGGATAACTATAACCAAGTGGAATTTTTAGAGTTACACAACTGGACTCTAAAGCAAGCTTAGTTATACAATAGTATGCTTCCTCAGATGTTTGCAGTGAGACTAGTAACTAGTATAAATGAACATGAGCAAAAGCAAACATTTTTGACAAAAAGATAAATAACTAATCTCCCAAAAGAGTCTGGAAAGGTGTAGACTGACACAAAGAATAAAACCAAAGGTTTCATTTAAAACTTTGAGCTGAATTTACTTTGACCTACCATTAGATTTCTTCTGCAGTCCTCTATGACAGTCAAAATGTGGTTCTTAGGAGGACAATAGTTCAATGGACTATGCATGATGAAAGAAGAATTGGGGAAAAAGCTTTGAATAGGGGTGATCTACATCTTTTCAAAATATTAGCTAATCAAACAAATCCTACATTTGTCAGCCATTTTGTTGAAATGAACTGCTATTACATCAGATGCATGTTGAAAGGTTCTTTCTGTAGTGATTGCAATTAAGGAATTTGTTTAAACTTAGATGTACTCTCAGTAGAGACAATTTTATCCCCCTCATTCCTTCATACTTCATACAGAAGAAGCACTATAGTGTTTAATTTTTAGTCAACATAAATTAAATGTTTTATATGCACATCATCTCAACCTTAGCAAAGTTATGATAACCCAAAGAATAAACAGTCCCCTGGATTCAATAAATTCTCTGCAAGAATAAAGCTATTCTTGCACAGAATGGCTCATGTCCATATAGCACAGTAGCACACCTGGCATATTCATGAAGGCACATTGCTGTACTCCCTATATGGACACAAACCATGAATGAGTGCAGGGGGCATGTTCAAGTAGTGCACAGACACTGAACATTCCCCCTGCACTCAGAAAGTGCCATACGGCACTCTCTAAATCAATCTGGCATAATATTAGAGATTTACTGTAATATTATGCCAGTATTTCAGTGTTCACGGACACAGAAATGAAATAATGACCATTCCAGTATCTGCAGACACTGATATAAACATCAGCAACAAGAAAGCAATGCAGCGGGTGTGGGACAGGTTATGTGACACACCCCCTGCATTGCCAAAGTGCCATACGACACCTCTTAAACCTGCTAAAGCAGGAAGTGGGTGCAAATGCACACACACATAATGGGGGATAAATCCCTCAAAAGGGACACAACACAGATATTGGCCATGAAACTTAGAAAGTTGATAGAAAACAGGTCATACTTTATCATGAATTACTGAAGAATAGAAGTCTGAAAGCAAATGTATGCCAATATTCCCTTACAGCAGTGTATGTTGACAAATGCACAAAAATGGGAGGAATAACCAATAAAATAGGGACACATCTGGAAAATTGCCCTCACACACTTAGAAAGTTGATAGAAAACAGGATATGTATTAGCAGGAGTCCCCAAAGGATAGAAGCCTGAAAGCCAAATGAAAGCCAGTATTTCATAATTTCAGTCCACACTGAGTTGTCAGAACACCATAAGACTCACTGGTATAACATAATAATATAATAATAATATATACTTTTTTTTCTAGGCTAAGGAATGTTTAAGCGTAGCTAAGCGGGTGTGTGCATAGGAGATAAATGCAAACATACAGGTGAAGCCACCAAGCTGAGATAGTGTAGCAGTAAGAGTCCTGGCTTTACATGCAGGTGTTCATGGTTCGAGTACCAATACAGGCAATTTATTTTTCTATGGAAAAGTAGTGTAAAATTATTTTTGTAAACTTAAATTATGTAGCAACGTTTTTTTGTCAACCAGGGTAGTGTAGCAGGATCCAAAGTGAGATATCAGTCTAGAAAAGATGCGAAACCCCTATATAAACACAAGTGCCCCATACAATATAGTCACAAGAATATAATTTGATTAAAGCACATAGGGGGATGTCGTGGAAGGTAAACATAAAATTATAATATGTCAGTAATAATGAATCAATCCCACAATCCTGATACTTTATAAAATGAAATGTGAGCAATGCTAAGTAGTACTCAGCTATGCTAAGCTGGTGTAAGCATTGCTTAAATGTAAATGCTAAGCAATAAGTAGCCCAGCTAAGCAGATTTGCGCATTGGTAAACAGTGCTCAACATCTATCCCTTTAAGCACTGCCATCCTTAGCTAAGCGGGTTTGCTCATCACTTAGCTTAGCTCAGCATATTCAAAATGGTCCAATGATGGCAAAGGGTGGGAACTTGGCTGCTATTTAAAGCTCACAGGTGGGAATACAACCATAACCAGTTGTAGCTCATCTTTGCAGGCACTATGGCCGGTGTAGGAGAGGGATCATGCTTTCAGGTGCAATGCTGGGACATTTAGGAGTCCAGGGTCATGGTTGGACTCCTAGTGAAAGACCATGAGGAGAGACTGCTGCAGGGTCAGTACCAGGGCTCCCAGTACAAAGGGGATGTCTGGGACCATCTTACATGTGACCTCACCAGTGCTACTGGCATCCCTCGAACTGGTGAGCAGGTCTGGTACCATTTCACTGAACTCAAGCATAGGAAGAAGGAGCTCTTGGACCAGTGGACCCAAGATGCACAGGCACAGAAAGTCCCAGAAGTGTGTAAGTATCAGTATCAATTAGTGTTTACCAAAGTCCAGCCTGTGTATGTGATTGATAGGTATGCATAAATATTTTGTTATCTCTTGTACAGCTGCAGATGAGAGGGCTGCGAACATAGACGCCCATGCCAGGAGGTTGCTAAGGGTGTACTGGGAGGCTGGTGAGTACAAATCTAGTTTGCAGTACTCAGGGCAAATACATAGAAAGGAGTAGAATGTCAACTGCTACTAGGTTAAAATGTGTACTGTGTGTAATGAATAAATGAGACGTTAGCAGAGTAATAATGATGTACAGGATATCTGTCAATAAAAGAGCCAGTACCCTTCAATAAAACTAAAAACCCCAGACTGTTGTGTTTACTTTGATATGTGGTGGTATGAATCCAAGTGTGTATGGGTTCTGCACAACAGTTATGGCTCTGACAGCATGAATTAATTGAGGCTCATCTGACAAAGATTGTGGAGCTGTAAAACAGGAGATCAACTATATGAAATGTTCCATGCACCAAAATCTGATCCCTGAATCGTAATGTGTAAACTATTATACTATATCCCCTACAGCAGTGCTTTGAGTTAACTATTGCTTTCCAGATTGTAGTATGTCAAAGTATTAATACACAGTACAAGAACTATCTGTCATGCATGAATGTCAGAATTACAAGGTCAGATTGTCAAACCAATAGAGTATTAGGCAGAAAACAGCCAAACAAGAAGCAGCAGTTCCTCAATAACTCATTGTGTTGGAACACAACCTTGTTGTACCTTTTTGCACAAACAAGCACTTTTTAAATCCCGGGAGTGGTAGTAAGCTGTATGCATAATTTCACCCAAGAATATGTAAATATGTGTAGAAACAGTCAGGTAGTGTTAAAAGAAATTTTCTCCACAGGTCTGCCAGATAAGGAAAGGTTTATATCAGTTGTAAGAAGGCTGTACTAATACACTGTGTACAACACTTCCACTGTCCAACTCCAAGGCTGCAAATGACAGCAAGATAAGTGCATACACCAAGCGGTTTCTTCTGATAAATGTCCCTCAAGTGTCACGCTGTCATGGCTAGTGGTCACCACTGCTAATACCCAGGTTGAGAGATAAAAATCCAGGCAGAGTATGGCCATAGCATACACACACACACACACACACAGCATGAGTGCAGGGCACCCCTGTCAGTGTCACATATGTAACATTGAATATGTGAATATGTGTAGAAACAGTCAGGTAGTGTTAACAGATATTTCCTCCACAGGTCTACCAGGTAAGGAAATGTATGCTTTAGCTTTAAGAAGGCTTTAGTAATACACTGTGTGCAAACATTTCACTGCCCAACCCCAGGCCATAGGTAGATGAAAAGTGAGGTGAACAATCGAAGCCTATACAGTTGTTAATTGACATCTCTTTCTCTCCCCCACCCTATCTGCATCAATAATTCATACATATAATCAACAGGTATGTTTTTCTCCAAAACTACTGTTGGGACATGTGTCTTATTGTTCTACAAATATTGAATTGTTTGATTATTAATGTTCCCCATTCAAATACTACTATTGGTGCCTGTTGCTATCAGTTTTACTTGCATGCTGTCATGATGCTTACTGTTGTTCCATTTATGCATGTGTTCTGTTTGCTATGCAACTGTTTTAAATCTGCTGTTTTGGGTTAATTGGAACACTCATGCATGCTGTTAAAACTAATTTTGAAATGTTTTGTTCATGACTAACCAACATATTTTGTAAAATCTCAACATCATGACATGTCTGGGAAGGCAGATCCCAGCAGATCTGCCTGTCCCACCTCATCTAGCCATGGCACTAGGCCCCAGCATGTCTGGGACTCAACCTGGGACCTCCTCGTCTGCTGGCCCTGCATCACCTTCAGTTGGAACTGCTTCAGGGTACGGGACTTGTCCTCCCCTTGGAGCAGGCGCAGACAAGAAATCATCACCCATAGCCAGGTCCAGGGTTTGGTGCATAGCCCCATCCAAAAGGAGTATGGTGGACAGCTGCACCAGGTTGAGGGCCTCATGACGCATCTTGAGGGTCAGCCTGCCCCTTCTATCCAGCTCCCAGCACAGCCACATTTGAGGCCGTGAAGGTGCAGTGGTGACTGTACATGGGTGGAGACCTCAGTTACACTGTATCCATTTAGTGGCTCATGGGTGTCTTATTCCCAACCACCCTCCTTGTCCAAGGTGTTTACCCCCCACATGTGTCATATACTGCCCCTGTCTGCTGTCTTGTCTGTCTTGTCTGTCTTCCTACCTAGCTTACCTCTGCAAATATACCTACCATCCTCCCCCATCATCCCTCTCTCACCTTAAAAAAAAAAAGCATCTGTTCCAAAAAAAAAATACGCCCCATACATAGCTGTCCATTTCGCACACGTGTCCAATTGACACATGAAATCTGGTCCATTTGGGTTGACAACACATAACTGCTCTTCTCACCCCTCCCTCAGAGGTTTAAGTGTCCAAATTCCCCTCCAAATTCAGTAGAAATTCACAGCTGTTGTTGTAGAAGAAATGGACAGCTATGGACCTTCCCTACACCTGTCCTGCACAACCCTAGCTACCTTTCAAACTGTACTTCCCTCTGCATGCCCCTTTTTCCATCATTTTCCTATCACCCCTTTTTTTTTTCTTTTAAAGAAATTAGCTCAGGGGTAAGCGGGAATAAGTAGTGCTAAGTAAAGCTAAAATGGATTAACCATAGCTTGGCATCGCTTAGCGTCATGCAAAACCATGCACACCTACTTACAACTGCTTAAAATGCCTTAATCACTCTGTATCCATCAGACCTTGTTCTCCCCAGAAACAAAATAGTTAGCACTGCCAAGTCTTGAATCCAGGATGCTATGCTCTACAATCACAGCAACATAAAACTACACCATTTGAGGTGTGAGGATATGCAATGCTTTAACAAACATATCATGCATTCTGGTCATTCAACATTAATGAAAAAAAAAACAGCAGTCTCAAGACCATGACGTTGTACACTATAGTCAGAGAAATGTACCACTACACCATCAGAGCTGTAGAAGGTAATGTTACTTTTTCAAACATATGCAATGGAGGCATACAACATTAGGGAGAAAGCTCTGTGGAATCATTCATGTGTTGTATATAGACATATATGTGTGTATATATATATATATATATATATATATATATATATATATATTTATATATATCTATATATGTTGAAACAAAACTAGATACATAATACAGATATACATACATAAATATATAAAGGTAGGAATATATATATATATATATATATATATATATATATATATATATATATATATATATATATATAAATATATATATATATATATATATATATACATATATATATACATATATATATATATAAATATATATATACATATATATATATATATGTATATATGTATATATGCATGTACATATATAACATGCAGTACAGTCATACCTCAGAACCATCCCTCTCAATCTCTTAGTGCAAGAAACCTGTACAAAGCCTGTAAAATGGGGGGGTGAAAATGGGCCACATATAGGGACATATTTTAAATATTACTGTTATATTTGCTACAGCAACAGGGTGCATTTCAGCAGACAATTACTGAAGGATATGAGGCTGGAAACTGAAATGTTATGTCATTATTTACTACCATAAATCCTTGGATCATCACAGTGATTTATCAGACAAATACAAATAAATTGTGGAACAGATCAAAAGTATGGGCCAAACATCTGGACATTCTGTGAAAATCCTGGCAGTGGAGAGGTATGCTCAGAATCCCTTAGTGCACTGAATCTGGACCAAGCCTGACAAAGGCATGAAAATAGGGACATATGCAAAATACATGAGTAGATAAGCTGAGAAAGTTGATGTAGTATCACTGTGTGTCCTAATATATATTGACTGAATTATCACAAGTCTGGGACTCAATTGCTTCTCATTAGTTAGTGACTTCAATCCCCACATCATCGCACTGATGTGTCAGGAATACACAACAGTTATGAGGACCAGACCAAAGAAATTGGCCAGACAACTGGGCATCCTACGAATGTGTGGACATAACACAACATTAGGTAAACTACACTCAGCTAACAAGCAACTTCCATACTACAGTCAGACTGACATAACACTACCCAAATCCAGCTCTGGGGCTGTATGCATGCATTTGTGAATATAACAGGCACTACAGGGATGTAACATTAGTGGAAAACAGACACTGGTGTGAAAATTCATACCCACAACCAATTGCACCACAGTCACAGTGACATACCAGTAAGCAAACTGAACACTACAGCATAATGACTGTGTGAGCAACAATATCTCATTTGCCACTCACATATTACCCCTACATATACTGCCCCAAGTCCCAGTGCAGTGGGAATCTTGAGGTGTTACAGGATATGTCACGGTCTGCCTGTACAAGCATATACAGGTGATAGGGAACTGGAAACTGGAGCAGCATGCAGAGTAAGACAGAAAGGGTCCATGACACTCACATGTACCCCGCCCCTCCCTACACAGCCCAAATAACATATACACACTACACTGCTACACAATCCTGATAGTCTAACAATGGCCAGGCATACACAGACTTCTCAAATATACAGTTTCCCACAGAATGTATAGGCACAGGACTCATATTTATAGCTGCTTCCTTATTACATGTCTGGGTGTTTATGACATCAGTGGGTTGGTATCAGGAATGAATGCAATAAATAATGCTACTACATACCTCTGAAACTCTTAGTGCATGACATCTGGACAAAGCCTGACATAATTGGGGGACAGAGGCCCAAACACAGGGGTATATTGGACATATTACTGTTATAAATTTAGACAGTTGATGGTGTTACTGGGTTTGTTGTCACATATAATTTCTGAGAGATATGAAGTCAGTAACACCAATAGATGTTAGCATTTACTGACTGCATTCCCCAGAGTATCCTACTGATTAGCCAAGGACAACAACTGTCTGGGGAAAGACCAAACATATGAGCCATGCATCTGGACAGTGTCTAGGCCTCTGGACAGTGTAGAGGTATGACCGCAGTCATGTAACACAATGGAAATCCCTTGACAGCTCCCACACATGTTGTCCAGCACCTTATGAAGCACAGTAAGACCAACATGACACTCCCCCACATCAGCTCTGGGCAATTACCCATGTATATGCAAATATGGCATGCACTACAGTGATGGAACTGTAGTGAAAAGCAGATAGTGGTGCAAAAATGACCACCCAAAAACATTTGCACCACAGTCACAGCAACATACCATTACCCAAAATGAACTCCAGAGTAGAACAACTGTCTGAACAAACATATCCTGATTGCCAGTCACATACTACACTGACATATACTGGCCAAAATCACAGTGTACTGTGAATCCTGAGGTGTTACAGGACATTTCATAGTCTACCCCTACAAGTATACAGACCTGATAGGCCACCAGCAGCGATAGCATGCACAGTGAGTTCAGTAAAGGATGTATGGCACTCACATTTGATACTCTCCCTACCCAACCCAAAAAACATCTACACACAGCACTGCAACACAATCTTGGCAGTCTGTTCACAATGGCCAGACATACATAACTGTCATATGTACAGATTTCCACAGAATTTCCAGGGTGTAGAACCATAATCCTGGCCACTGCTGTATACAATCTACAGGAGTCTGCTAGGTCACTGAGATGATAACTGTAGTGCAGTCAGTAATTAATGATATACCATACTGCTGCAACTCTTAGTGCAGGGCATCTGGACAACGCATGACATACTTGGGGGACAGGGGGCTGGAAAGAGGGACATATCACACACAATGGTGTTACAGCCTGAAACAGTGGCTGGTGTTACACGTGTTGTTGTAACATAACATCTCTGAAGGATATGATGTCTGCAACGACAATGGATGTCAACAGTTAGTGACTACAATCCTCATATTATCCTACTGACCTCAAAAAAATAGACATTGTTCGAGGAACCAACCAAACATAACAGGCAAACCTCTGGCCACTCCGTGGACAACATGCCAGTTGAGAGGCATATCAGAGGCATATCACTGTCAGATGTCAAGTCACGCAACCCTCCATGTGTATAACAGCACTAATGACATACAATCTGTAGTCAATTCTGGAGCTTTGTCCCCTATGTTGTTGGGCTATTTCCACGTGTCTTGTCCTGTGAGGTATTCCCACCTACTGTCTGTGAAGCTGTAGCCCCCACACCTCCATAATGTCCTCTGCACAGGCAAGGAAAAAGAGCAAGGCCCACATGAAAGGCATCCCCTATGTTAGAACTAACAGCAGTGTCCAGGCCTACACCACAATACTATGTGGGTACCTACAAAGCTGTATGGCTTCAGCAATACCTGACAAGACAACATCAACCCCATCAAGTTAGGCTGAACACATGTAGTGGACAGCAACAATACACAACTACCAACATAGGTGGAAATAATCACAGGATGGACATATAAGAAACAGGTGCCTCATTGGCAGCCATTTCACCTTGTTCTGCACAAGCAAATAACATCAGAAGTGATGCACACTAAGGCTGTCTTTGAGTGCAAACTGGATACATCCACCAAGGCGAATCACTAGGCCTTCCAGACATGTGTCTGCAATTTCAGAGGCAACATACATATCCACTCTGTAGTGGTGGTCAATAGCTCCACATACACATATGCCATAGATATAAGCAACCAGTTGCAAACAGGTGAAGTGTAAACTTCACCCCCCTGTCCCTCCATAGGTACACATGTGCATGTACAGCAATTGCCTCCCCATCATGATCAGGGAGCAGGTCTGTAATACCCTCTCAAAGGCAACACATAGAGGTGTCCATAGGCCTGATACCATTCCTGCATCCTACATGAACTCAGGCATGGGCTCTCACACCCATTCTGCAGTGTAGTCAACCACAGCCTGCGCACCGGTGTCATTCCATCTGCACAGAGGTATGGAGAGAAAGTTGATAGAAAACAGGTTATGCATTATCATGAATGTTCTGAAGGATACAAGTCTGAAACTGAAATGTATGCCATTATGTCATGACAGCAGTCCTCAATGACATGGCGGAAAACCTCAATACGCTCCATTTAATATAATAATATAATATTAGTATGCAATAGGAGATAAATAAAAATATACAGCTCAAATCCTCAAACCAAGGTAGTGTAGTGGTCAGAGTCCCAGTGCTGCATGCAGGCGTACATGCTTTGAGTACTAAAACAGGCAATCCAATTTTACATGGGAAAGCAGTGCTAAAAATACTATTTTCCTATTAAAATATGTAGTAAGTCATTTTTGTCACCCAGGGTAGTGCAGATCATCTAAAATGGAAGTGCAAGTGCATGTAACATGTGAAACCACCCATGTATACATGTGTCTCATACAGTATAGTTACACCCCTTGCTACTGTAATGAAAGCTCATTTTATATTTTATAAGAAATATATAAAAATATATAAAATATATATTATAATAATATAATGATATAATATAATTATGATAATATCATATTATAATGTTATTATATTATAATAATAATATATATTATATATATATATATATATATATATATATATATATATATATATATAAAAGATATTTTATAAGAATGAACTGTGAGAGCTCCTATTACCTGATCGAAAGTTTAGGTTAGCGAATACCTAAATGTTGATCTGGTAATAGCGAAAGCAAAAAAAATGTGAATGGCCAATTCAACACAGGGAAAGAATTCTCTTGGCGATTATGCAGATTTTGCCCCTTTCCCACTGTAGAGCGATATCGGAGTTAGTATATTTAGTTATGGGGGTGGGGGGGCTTTTTTTTTTGCGGTTGAGGGAATTCCTTCCCTACATTAAATTGGCTGTTCTCTGTTTTAATTTTCTGGTATTACCAGATCGACATTTAGGTATTCGTTAACCTAAACTTTCAATCGGGTAATATGGATGCAACTGTGAGCAATGGTTAGCAATGCTCAGACATGAATGCTAAGCAGCAAGTAGCTCAGCTAAGTGGATTTATGCACTGGTAAATGTTGCTAAGTGAAGCCTACACAGATTAAACATCTGTACGTTTAACCATAAGTTGGCATCGCTTAGCATCACACAAACATGTACATAAATGCATGGAACTAGCCATACCCAACAGAACCAAGACGGTCTCCTCCAAACTCCGGAGGGCAATCTGGTGGTCCCCTGCCATTAATAAACTGTACAACAGAAGGAAGAAACTGTTGCAGAAAAAGGTGGAGTCCCAAGACTGGAAAAACTTCCTTATTAGCCTCAATAACAACATGAGATCCCTCATGAAATCATCAAAAGCAAGCTATGATGGCAGAATTGCAGCAGACACTGACAACAATCACAAAGCCTTTCATAGTTATATCAAGAACCTCCACGGCAATACCCAGAAGTGCTCTGAGTTATTGCACAATGCTACCTCCTATACTGAGCCAGCAGATCTTGCCAACATTCTTGCCACCACATTCAATTTCAGCTTTTCCCCTCTCTCCCCCCAAGAGAACAAAGAATGCCAGGCACCCAGCATTACTGCAGCCCAGGTTAAACCTGCATTATCCACGGACAAGAATACAGCTTCCATGGGACCGAAAAATATCCCTGGCTGTGTTCTACATGAACTACAAAGAGACCTGGCATCACATCTGGGTGCCCTGTTCCATCACAGCCTCATTTCAGCCTTTGTCCCTCCCAAATGGTGCACTGCTACAGTCATCCCTCTCTATAAAGGGGTAGAGACTACAGACCCTGGGAATTATCAGCTCATTAGCCTGATGAGTCTAATATGTACAGCTATGGAGTGCATCTTCAGGGACCTGATCAACAGATATATAGGTAATCTACTAACTCTAGACACCACACAGTTTGGCTTTGTGAAAGGGAGATCATGTCTGCTCAACCTGGTTAACTTCTTTGTGTCAGTCACCAGGGCTGTGGATGATGGTAAAGCACTGCATATAGCCTACATTGATCTGGCCAAGGCTTTTGATACCATTCCTCAGTCAGGAATTATTGATGAACCCACCAAACTAGGCATCAACCCCTATATCACTAGGTGGATTGAAAACCAGTTCGCAGCTAGAACACACAATGTGAAAGTAGTGAACTCCAAGTCAGACTGACAACCAGTTATTTGTGGAGTCCCACAGGGATCACTCCTGGGTACTATCCTATTCAGCATCTACTTCTTAGGAGTCCAGGCCAACACAAAGAAACTCTGGCTGACCAAGTTCACAGACAACTGCAAGTTGGGAGCCATGCTTAACTCCACAAGTGATGCAAAAATTCTACAGAAAGGCCTCACTGAGACCAATGACTGGTGTGGAAACCAAGCCCTGAAGCTTAACACCACAAAATGCATTAGCATCCCCTTAGGTAAAAACTCAGTTCCCACTAAGTACTACATCGATGGGAGCCCACTGAACACTATAGGTGTTATAAGAGATCTGGGGACACAGGTTGACAGCAACCTCTCCTTCAGCCACCACATTGCCACTGTGGTCTGAAAGTCCTTCTATGTGGCACATATCATTACCAAGAGTTTTGCATCCAGGAAGAAAGAGGTCATCGTTTCTGTGTACTCTTCACTCATTAGACCAATCATCAAGTATAATGGCCCATTTGGCATGTACCTCATTAGACATCTGCAACAGCTGGAGAGGCCACAGACATACTTCACAAAGAGGATCATAGGCATTAAACACATGTCATACACAGAGAGACTCAAAAGACTCCAGCTATTCTCTGTCTCATATCACCTACTTAGAGGCAATCTCTACTTGACTTACAAAGCCATGTCTGACCCAGCTCTTTTAGAAATGCTACATCTACAGACATCCCAATCCCTCTGCACCACACCCTGCAGAGACCTGAACCTCATTACCATAATCAACACAACATGCTGGAGGGCAGGTTCTTCAACCAGAAACTGCACATGCCCTGGAATAACTTCACATACATGTCAAGCAGAGCACCTAGCTGACACTGTTCCAGAGAAGTCTTGATGAGTGAATGGGTAATAGAAAGTTCACTCCAGGGATCACTCCAGTGTCTCTACTTGATAGAGGCACTGGGAACTAACGTTGGGTGGCACAATGGCAGGGCACTTCTATGGGCTAGGCTTGTAATGGCTCCAAAGCCATTAGCTGAGTAGACACCTATGAACCTATAAGGGGAATAACATCAGCATGACTGATAAAGTAGGGAAGTGGGTGGGAAACTTATCAAAATACTTCTTCCTACAAACATATATACTTACACACACACTTATACATCCACACACACATTTGCCAGAACTGAGAGTAGAACCCCTGTTTATCTAGTTATTTGTACTAAAGTGTTACACAGTTATCACATGCACTACAGAGCTTACTGGGCTGACAACTAGCCAAAGGTGCTGATAAGGGGAATGACATCATCAGGACTGAAAAAGTAGGGCACTGGGTGGGAGACTTGTCGAATTACTTCCTCCTACAAACCTACATGATTACACACACACATTTTCCAGATATGAGAGTCAAACCCCTGCCTATGTAGTTATTTGTACTATAGTGTTACACAATTATCACATGCGCTAAAGAGCTTACTGAGCTGACAATTGGCCAAAGGTGTTGATAACAGGAATGGCATCAGCAGGACTGATAAAGTAGGGTACTGGGTGGGAGACTTATCAAAATACTTCTTTATACAAACACACACACACACACACAACACACACACACATTTGCTGGATCTGAGATTAGAACCCCTGATTAGCTAATAATTTGTAGTATAGTGTTACACAGTTATCACATGCTCTACTGAGCTTATTGGGCTAACAACTGGCCAAAGGTGCAAATAAGTGGAATGACATCAGCAGGACTGATAAAGTGGGACACTGGGAAGTGTTGTGGGTGGGAATGGTCTAAAACTGTTTCACCTACAAACAAACAAGCACACATTCCCAAACATTCACATACACAATTGTCTCTCTCACACACCCACACACACATACACACACACACACACACACACACACACACACACACACACACACACACACACACACACACACACACACACACACACACTTGCAGTATTGAGATCAGAACCCCTACCTATCTAGTTATTTGTACTATATTGTTAAACAGTTATTGTACATGCTACAGAGCTTATATGGGTGATAGGTGTCCAATGGTACTTCTAAGGTGAATGCCAGCAGCAGATATTACGAAGCAGGGCAATGTGAAGTGCACTGAGTGGGAATAGTCTCCTAATACTTTGACCTACAGATGGTCTCTCACACACACACACACACACACACACACACACACACACACACACACACACACACACACACACACACGTTGTGTGATATTATAAACCCAACCTTAGTACTGTTACACAATGGGGCTCACCTTTTATGCTGGTACATGCAACTGTTTACAGCTGGTATGCCACTTTCCACAGCAAGACATCATTGTATGCCATTCAGGGTATCTGTGTGTGTGAGACTCACTCTGTCTCCCCCTGTGTCTGTCTCTCTATCACTGTCTGTCTCTCACTTCCCACATCTATGTTTGTGTATGCTTGATATATGTTTTATCTGTTGCTCATATATATGCATGTGTATCTCACGGTTCCCCTTCACAAGATCGAATGGAAGCTCGAAATTCATAATCTCGAGACCAGAATCTCAAACTTCCATTCACTCGAAATTGTGAATGGCAGCCTTAGGTTTAAAAAAATTAAAAGTTAACTTACCTTATTGCAGGGGGCAGGTCCCCCTGTATCCTAGCAGTTTAAATGTGAATGTTCTGTGACCGCACTATAGCGGAGGAATGAACAATCTTCCATTTTGTGCTTACACGTATAAAGCGGAATGGGAGATTTCCCTTTCCTTCACTATAGTGCGATCTCGGAGTAGGTATATTTAAGTAGGGGGGTGTGGGGGGCACTGCAAAAACATTTGAAAGGTGTTAATTTGTTTTTTTTGTCCCTTTCATATGTTTGAGTTTCTCTAAATTCCAGATTCTGATTTTGAGTTTATGACTTTCGAGTTTAGAGCACTTCGATCATATGAAGGGGAACTGTATCTCACACAACAGATGCAGATATATCACATATGTGCCACCTACAGCTAGCTGAGGGTAATCATGTCTGATGTGTGTGTGTGTGTGTGTGTGTGTGTGTGTGTGTGTGTGTGTGTGTGTGTGTGTGTGTGTGTGTGTGTGTGTGTGTGTAGGGACAGTTGAGGTGTACATAGCTGTCTGTATGCACAGACATACATACACAATGCAGTCATATATTCTGATGTGGGTTCCAACATGCCTTGTGATTCTCTAAGTGTAGGAGCATGCTCAGTGTGACCTTCTATACTTAGAGCGGGACTTCATTCCAGAGACAGGTGTACACCAGTCCAGGGTTTTGTGTGCTACAGCCATACCTCTCAGGAGTGCACAAGACTTTTCTCACGGTACTTGTTTTGTTTAGCAGACATTTTATGACATATCTGTAGCCTGACACTGCAATGTATTGTGTCAATACCTAGTGCCAGACATTCTCAGGTCATCACAGTGCTTTACCAGTGGGATACTAGTTGTATGATGCATAGACCAATATTATGATAAGGGCAACTATGTACATTCTTGCTCAACAAGACCATTTATGAGATGTGGTTGCAGCCAGTTTAGTAATGACTCGCTGTGTAAACAGTCTGGTGATATACTGGTTGGGGATCTCCCACTTTTATGGTTCCTTTCTAACCTGAGATGTCATATCCTTGTATGGGCATACCTCTCACCTGTACATTTTTTGGAAGGTTGTCCAGGTGTTTGGCTAGAGTTTTTATCCTTTCTACGTAAACATGTATTTGTATGGCAAGTTACTTACATATAAATTGAAGAGTGATGTTACAAAATAACGATAGACATTACTGTTTCAGACTACATAACCTTCAGACAATTCCTACTACTGCAAACCCCTCACCCTACCAGCTTTCTCAGTATGTAAGGAAGACATTTGTAACACATGCCTATCATTGTGCCTTGGTTCCACTTTTTTTCTGCCCTTATCCAGACATCTTGCTGTCAGAGTTTGGAAGTTATGGGTGCGGGCACAGAGTGTATTCTACTGTGCAGGCATGTCCAGTATATGTAAAAGCAAACATAAGACAAAAGGATTATTGAGAATAACCACTGGTAACAGCACCGTAAAGCACTTATATTCACAAAAGCCTTGGCACCTCAGCTACACATCCTTCAAGATGTCACTTATATGTGAAGTATATTCCACATAGCACTGTGACTTCCAGGTATGTCAGTGGCAGAGCAGTGGGTGATACTGACTTGTATAACAGTTGGCACTGCAGTTATATGCACATGGCCCTGTCAAAGACAGCGCTATACCTAGGGCACTACAAGATGACTGCTAGGAGAACATGCTGGCTAGATCCTGACAGTATTAACCACACATACACATAGCTCATTCACCTCTGCATATTGAGGACAGGCAACATGTTTTCATGTGTATTGGTACAGCCCTGCCAATGTGTGCTATGCTGCAATTTCCCTACAAACATATACGTTACTGCATTTGTGTGGTTATATGGGTGGCACACCTGGCAACTGTACACATTTGCACAGAATGTGCTAATATTTGCTTTACATTTTGGTTTCATTTACCATACTATTGTGCCCTGTCATCGGGACTTGAGGCAGATCAGTAAAGAGCACAAGAAATATTGTAATGGCATACATTTCAATTTCAGACTTCTTACCCTTCATAGCCTTACTGCAACTGTGGGTCCTGCTGTGCTATCACTGTGTTAGTCTGTGTGTGTGTGTGTGGGGGGGGGGGGTAATTCAACATTGCCACAATTTTTGTGCATTTACCAGGCATTTCTCTGTTATTTTCTGCAGCTAACATGCTGTGTGGGTGGGAGGGGTGGGTATGGGACCCCACCACTGACATCCATGCCTGTGATCTATGAACCCCCAGTTAGTTGTCCCCACACATATTCTGCAGTGGTATTTGTCACCTTGGGTACTACTGCATAGTGTGAGGGGGCCAGTTTTGGCCAGACATTTCCTGGTGTCCCACATAGCTGAGAGTTGTGTGCTGCTATCCCAGTAGACCACCTCATTCCTTTGCATGCATGGAACATTACCATAGATATGCTAGCAAAACATACTAATCCATTAATTTATTGTTAAGAAGACTGACTTACATTGTGCTTGTGGCAATTGTGAGGACAGTGCTTGAGGGCCGCCTATGCTGGATGCACACAGTACACTGTCTATACATGGTAAGTTACAGGTAATGTGATGTGTGAGTCATCCATTTTACTGTGTGTGCAAGTCAGAGAGGTGTGTCAGTCCCTGGGGTCCCTACAGTGTCAGTGTGTGTGCTATGTATTGCCTCTTTGCCAAGGCCTGACAATACTGGGCATGCCTCCCTCTGGCTACAGGAACAGGCTCAGGGGCCTCCTCCTCTGAGTCCCTCTGTGCTGTGGGGACCTTGGCAATGGTGGTGGGCTGTGTGGCCCTTCCCTGTGCTGTTCCTGCTGCAGCTGTTTCCACAGGATCATATTGTGTAGCATGGCACATACTATGAAAATGTGTGCATATGTGGCTGGAGAGTACTGCAAGGTTCCACCAGATATATCAAGGCAGTGGAACAGTGACTTGAGCATCCCAAACACACGCTCTATAATGATCCTGGTTTGTGCGTGTGCCTCATTATGGCATTCCTGTGTGGGTATGTGTGCATTTCTGATGGGTGTCATCATCCACGGCTCTAGTGCTTAGCCAGCATCCCCCACAAGATGGCCATACGGGATGCCCCCACTGACAAATACCTGGTACAGCTGTGACGAATGCCAGATGTGGGAGTCATGATAGCTTCCAAGGCTGCTAGCACACACATTTATGATAAGGCCATGGGCATTGCACATGATCTGGCAGCTGATGGAGGGGAATCCCTTGTGGTTTATTTAGATCCTACCCTGTTCACTGGGTGGTGCTTTGATGTGGATGTGCGTGCTGTCTATGGCAACCTGTACCTCCGTGTATTCTGCTGCATGGTGGAAAACATGCATAATGCTGGTCCTCTCCTCATGGGTGTTGAAGAAGTAAATGTGCTCACCAGCATGTGGTAGCATGGCATCCAGAAACTGGTGGAGTAACCTGGATGCAGATGCCTGTGATACCCCCATGATGTCCCCAGTAGGTCTTTGGATAGTACCAGTATCTAGAAGTTTTAAGGCTACACATACCTTGGTATCCACTGGGATGGGCTTCCCTCTGTTGGTTCTAGGCCTGAGTTGAGGCTGGCAGAGATCAGTGATTTGTAGTAGCATGCCTCTGTTCACCCTTTAGCACTCTACTATCTCCAAATCATGTAGCCCCTGGTAAGTTACCCTGGGTCTAAACACTCTTCTCGTCCTCCTCGGTCTGTGGCAGTTGTCAACATTATCCTCCTCTCTGCCCTCAACCTCTAGCACATACTGATGGATCAAAGCAATGGCAGCCCCTAACATTTTTCCAGCTAAAACTCCCCTACATGTGTACACCAATGGTGCAGAGTTTTTGGCAAAAAACAGACTGTAAGGTGTTTGCATACTTTATACTGTTGTGCTGCAGATGCTGCCTGTATTATTGGCTGACTATGATGCATTCCACCTGCTAAGTATGTAATTTATTCCAGATCACTTTTATTCTGATATTTTCCTTTTCTTCCTTTTTTTCCCTTCCCATTTCCTCCCCTTTTAAGCCCTGAGGTGCTATGCGCAAACCTGGTGCTGAAATGTAAACAGTCCTGCTATTTCTGTTTTTTTTTTTGTTTGTTTGTTTTTTGTTTTAGACTGGATGTGCACCACACAAACCCATTTAGCTAATGTAAATACAAAGAAATGACCCTCCCCTGGATGCGAACATGCTCCTCATTTCTTGTAATAAGTCACTATAGCCCCAGACACACCTCCTTGTTTTGCTGTGCTTAGTTAAGCTCAAATGTGAGCCGTGGAGCTCCAATGTGCTTACACCAAGCATGACACACCCCCTTTTCATGTCAGCTCCTTCTCCTGCTTACACCACTACCTTATAGATCCTACAAGGTTAGGTGCAGTTAGGCACTTTAAAGATTTTTGTGATTCAGTAAATTTCCCCTCATTTGCATACCCCACTAACTTAGTCCATAGTTACTGCACTAACACAGAACCTTTCCCCTTGACAACCAGTGTTCCCTTCTATTGTTTTGATTCGGCATGCCATAGACTATAATGGCAAAATGCAGATTTTCCTTAAAATTGAGTTTTCACATTTTTTTTATTTTCGGCACAATCCTGTTTGAGCACCGCTGCCCTATGCTTAAATGGCTGAGATTGGCCCAAGAAAATAAATTTGATTTTTAGAAATGTAAGCAGTTTTCTATGCCAATGGCCATATATTTGGCCATTGGCATGCCTAAATTCAGTAATACATGCTTTCATGCTTTTTTGGGAGCTGTCATACCTTAGTTTTGTTATTTGCAGAAATGTATTCTGTTAATAACCGAATACATTTCTGCAGCTAACACTTTTCTTGCATGGTTACCTGCCTGCTTGCTGAATTGCTAATTTCCCTCATTTGCATGGTTTTCACCAGCAAATGAGGTAATTAGCATCCTGTAGTCATGTAAGTGCAAGAACGGTGCAGGCATGCTCGTGCACATAAAATCAGCTGTTTGCTGGATCGCTTGGTGGCCATATTCCGTGCAGGAACGGCTACACTGTTTCTGCACAGAATTTTGAGCTTCATGAATCCCGGGGAATGTATTCTATAGCCATTAGAATACCAGTGCATGGTTCTGTACCATACAAGCCAGAAAAAGAGATCCTGAGTTGAGATGCAAGACATTCATCTAGAATGAATATCTTATTGCTAATGGTCTCAGGCTGATCACATTTATTTAGTTATACCTTTGAGAATGCAATTAATGACAGTTCTAACTACAAATCTGTTGTTCTCATTCATTGAGGAAGGTGTATGAATTAAGATGTGCTGTTGGCTAATTGGAAACTTCCTTTGAAGTTGCTGAAATCCCTGCAGAAGTCAATATTATGAAGGGAATGGGGTTCACTAGATGTTCCCTCTGAAGTTGAAAGAATTAAGGCAATCAAGGAATTTACTAATAATGACTACACAGCTGTGAGATATTTAGGATCAATATATATGTATGAACTATGGTGAAGACAGAGGCATATATTCAGGACTTGTAGTAGAACACAGCTCTCTGGGATGTGTTGCCTTCCAGGATATGTCAGTCTTTGAAATGTATTCTTTATTACTTTTGTAACATAACTAATAACATCCCCACTAACATGGATAAAGTTAACCTCACTGGGGCAGTATTTATTGACCTTATCTGCAACTTTGACTTGGTCGATCACTCCAGCCAAAAATCCACTTACAAGATATCAGTGTAAACTGTGAATATAACCAAATGATTAAAAGTTTTCCTGACCAAATGAACTTTCACAATAACAATTGTGTCTGGCTTATCAGATGCAGCCTTCATTCTATCAGGGGTTCCTCAGGTATCATTTTCTGCACTAATACCATTCTACATTTTTTATAAATATACTGCCTCTTGACCTACCTCATCTGCAGCTCCTCTTTTACACTGATGACATTTTTCTACAGATCCAGCCCTTCACATGACATTATCCAAAACCAACTTCAAGTTGAGTTTCTACAACTAAACCATTGGCTTTGTTCTAAAAAACCCTACTCCTGAACCCTACAAAAAAGTTATTTTGCACAAAGAAAAGACTCACTAAAAACATAACTGAATCTACTACACTGACATTTGGCTTGACCAAACCTCAGCTTCCAAGACCACATTCAGAAAGACATATTCAAACTCAACCGCCTTCTACTCTGAGCCAGAAAGAAATTTCCTTTCCTCTCACAACCTGCTAGAGCAGCCCCCACAGGCAATGGTGTCCTACTTGCACAAGTAAAATATGACCTACCCTTATTTACCACTGTCTTGCAAAAAAAGAAACACTGTCATCTTACAGTCTCCTTCTAATGAAATCTGCCGTTTCTTCAGCAACTCCCTTGGCATGAACATCACTGCAACGTATTGTAAATTCAAGACAGGACCAACTTCCTTCTTGGCTTCCTTCTCTTCAAACTCCTATGCCAGGACACACTAGCCCCATAACTATAAGCCTAAATACAAGCAACCAACATTTCAGCCTAAGAAGTCAATCTACTAATGGCCGCACTCATGAAACTCCATCCACTAAACTTTATTCCACAGACCATAGACTGAGAGATGGGAAAAATGTATGTATATTGGCATCCCAATGATAGATGTAAAAAGCGCTAGATACTTATTAACATTTATAAAAAATAAACTTTAGGAAGCATTCATATTGCCAGGTGATTTAACCACATTATATCCCCTATGGGTTCTATAGCAGGTCATGTTTCTAGGATATCTCCCATTGCTAAACTCCTACCCTTTGGGGTACATGAAATGGGGTCTATATTAGAAACCCGAAAGCTGAATTTCGGGAATACGTTTTCATCGACACATAAAGGTCAATGTACGAAAAGAGCGAACAACACAAATGGCAAAAGTGAGAATGCCAAACGTATTTCCTCTGCCAGCAGGGTGATTGTGGGTGATGAGGAAATAAATCCTTTTCACCACTGTAGTGCGGTCTCGGAGTTGGCATATTTAAGTAGGGGGGGTGGGGGGTGCATGGAGGCTTACCCCCCTGCAAAATCGTTTAGAAAAGTGTTTTACTTTAGGTTTGTTCACTTAGGTTTACCTTACCTGTATGGCGCTGCTGCTTCCGGTATCACGTTTGGCTTTCTCACTTTCGCTATTTGCGTTGTTCGCTCTTTTCGCACATCGACCTTTATGTTTCGATGAATACATATTCATGAAATTCAGCTTTTGCGTTTCTAATATAGACCCCATGAAATGCATGTGATTGATCTTGATGATAGGAATCAGACCATAACTCCCCACCTTATGTGTTATTCTCCAAGATAAAATCTTTACTCTTTTTTAATTTCTCCAAGTCTTTTGGGTTTCTAATACCATGATGGAAATGGACCCCATTCCTAAGTCAAAGTACGATTAAAGTTCATGAAATTAGTATTGTCTCAATTTTTGATGTCAAAAGTGCTCTTTGCAGCACCACAATGTGCCCAGTAATGACTCCTTCTGTAATTCATATGTGGTTACATGGATTAGTAACATATCTAAATATGATTGTAAATTCTTTTTTATAGGACCCGTTGCTCCTACTACTATTGGAACCATCTGGGTATCTTTCTTCCACATTGCTCTCATTTCTGCCTGCAGATTGTCATATTTTATGACTTTGTGTCTCTCTCAATGCAAGACACTGTAGTCACTGGGTGTGGCGATTTCAATGATCAATGCTACTCTTGTCTTCTTTTCTTGGACCACTATATTCGGTTTTCTAGCATCTATTTTTTGAACTGCTGGTAGTGGGTGATCCGATGTGATACAGACTTCATCATTTTCTATGATTCCCTATGGCTCATTTTTCCAGTGTTTTTCAGCCACTTCAATACCATAATGTTTACACAATCCCCAATGAAACAATCTTGCCACGTTATTATGTCTTTCAGTATACAGTCCTTCTGTCATTAGTAAGTCACAGCCAGCAAGAAAGTGTACAACTGTTTCAAATTCAGTTTTACAAAACCTACATTTATCTGTTTCTCCCACATGTTCAATGGACTTTGTAAACCAGCATGTCTGTAGCCGACTATCTTGGGCTGCCAATATTAAACTTTCTTCTCTTGGTTTAAATTTGCCTCTCCTTAAGCATTCCTGCATTTGTTCCTGATCAACATGAAGTTCTTACAGAAGTTTTCTATACTTGCAATTATATTTATTTATTTATTTATTTATTGACATTTTTTTGACTGGGAAAGTCCACTGGGCCATTGACCCCTTTTCACTGGAGGCTCGGGGAGAAAAGCTCCACGATAGTACATTCAAATTAAAGAACATTAAGACATTTATGAGTTTAAAAAACATTTACACATTATATAACATACATAGTAGTACATTCAATATAGTACATTAAAGAACATATTCATAGTTCCATATCTAGATAAAAGTTTACAGGAGGTTTTAAGCAAGGGAGAGAGTAAAGCCAATGAGTAAAGGGGCAAAGGGGCAGAAGTATATAGTGAGGTAAGTTGTGAGTGTCACATAGGGTAGTTTACCATGAGATGGGGAGGCTATGGAGGTTTGATTATTGTGCAGTGACAGGATAAGTTTTTTTGGTAGTGTAGTTTGAGTGATGATTTAAAGAGTTGTGAAGATTCCGTTAGAGTCATATGGGAGGATAATGTGTTCCAAAGTTTGGCTATAATATAGGAGTATAGACTTTGTCCAGCTCTTTTGTTTGGTTTTATAACATTTATTACTTGTTTCTGAGAGGCTCTAAGTGACCGAGCAGGAGTGTAAGTTTGCACGACTGAGTGAAGCACTGGGCAGAGGTGGGGTTATAAAATTAGTTTATGTGCTAATGTTAGTTGGGTATAAGAAAGATGGCTCGAGAATTCGAGCCATTTGATTTCTGAAATTGCTTCACAGTGGTGTGTGTGGTTTGGTTTTCCCGAGGCAAATTTAGCTATTTTATAATAGCAGGATTGCAGTTTATTCCTAAGGGATGAAAGTAGATTGGTGAAGATAGCACTTCCATATAGAAGGGAAGTGAGGAGTAGCGTACTTGCTAGTTTAGCTTTGGTTTGCTTGTTGAGGTATAATTTGTGCCTATATAGTTTGCCTAATTTGAAGTGTACTTTTTTATTGTGTTATGAATATGTGGCCCAAAGGTAAGTTTTTCATTTATTGTTATATCTAGTAGTCTGGCAATTTTAGTTATTTCTATTTCAGTTCCATCCTTAGAAAAAATCTTAAAGTCTGTGCTTGGTGGTTTTGAAATGAATAGGAGTAGTTTTGTTTTTTTGGCGTTTAGTAGTAGTTGAGAATTATTTAGCCAGGTTTCTACTGAAGTAAAAGCTTTTTGGGTTATACTGAGAATGTCAGAGAAATTGTTGGCGGAAGAAATAATTGTCGAATCATGAGTGTATTGGATCAAGTTCCCTAGATGAGAGACTTTGTGAAGGTCATTAATAAAAATATTGAAGAGTAGTGGCCCTAGAATGGAACCCTGAATGACTCCTATGTTGTTTTTTTGATAGGTAGATTGCACATTTTGCCATTTTACTGATTGTTCCTTGTTATTGAGGTAGGAGATGAACCATTTGACAGAATTGGGGGAACATCCTAGTTTTGATATTTGGTACAGTAGTTTGTTGTGTGATACTGTGTCGAAAGCTTTTGACAGATCTAGTAGGATTACTGTGGTATAGAGACCAGTGTCAAGGGCTTTGTTGACAGTATTGGTGAAAGAGAGCAGGGATGTAATTGTGCTATGTGCTGGATGGAAACCATGTTGTGTGGGAGAGAGAAGCTCATTGTCTTGGAGGTGTTTAAGTAGTTGAGTGTGTGCACATTTTTCTAATATTTTTGATACTGGTGAAAGTATTGAGATTGGGCGGTAGTTTGACAGGTCATGGGAGGTTCCACCTTTATGTAGTGGGGTGAAGCTAGATTTTTTCCATAAGTTTGGGACATAGCATTCAGAGAGAGATCTATTTATTAGTATACTGACTGGGTATGCAATTGCACTTGATGCTAGCTTTAAATATTTGGGGGGAAGGGTTTGTCAGCAGAGAGAGAGCAGGGTTTAAGTTTACTTAGAAGTTTGCATATTTGTGAGGTAGGAATTGGTTGGATGGAGAACGAAGGTGCTGTTGGATTATTACTGGAGGAGTCTAAAGGGTGGGGAAGTTTTATTATCATGTTATGCTTTTCCCACATTTCTTGCCTTCTCATCTGGTCCTTCACCTTATATTCTTTCTTTTGTTTTATGGCACATTCACTTGCTGCCTAGTTTTTATCTACTTGTGGTCTGATTTCCATTCCTGCTTGACGTCAATATGCTTCTGCTAAATTAAGCAGAGAAGTCATCTTAGATTTATTCTCCTCATGTTTCAAAACTTTCACTAAGTTTGGGCCTTGTGAGGTCAGCAGATATGTGTGGAGTCCCACAGTTGCAGATCTATACATATACCCCAGGATTCATGAAGCTTGCACCAGGCACAGGCATAGCGTAGGTGGTATAATGCCAAATATGGCCGCCGAGCAATTCAGGTATGATCCAATTCCACGTGCACTACCAGCGTACTCCAGATCTGCGCAGCCCTCGGCTCAGGTATGCTAATCACCCCATGCGCAGTACTGCACCATGCAAATGAAGGTACATAGTGATTCATTAAGTGGTGCAGGCATAGTGTAATCCCACAGAAATGTAAACTAAAAAAAATGGTTTACATTTTTCCAAACAGAACATCTGAGCTATGAAAGCGGACCAGACTCATGTATTACAAAGTTAACATATGCCAATTGCTAAATATACAGCCAATGGCATAAGAAAAGATGCACAACACCTAAAAAACAACATTTAATGTCATGTCCACAGTAACACAAAGTACAACCGCAGGGCATGTTGGCGCAAACAGGAACACAAGGAAAATATATACAAATGTCATAAAATCGCAATGTAATACAAATCATGATTTCACCATAATACTCAATGGTATGCATGGTACACCACAACCAAGCTGCAAGGGTTGCTAAGGGTCTATGACAGTGCTCGGTGTGGTAACTATGAATTAGTAGTCAATGCTATGCAAATGAGGCAAGTGATAGTGAATTGCAAATGTCCCGCCGGACTAAGGATGTACTATATGGCGCAGCGCTACAACACCGAGGAGTGGTTTGGAGGTATACATGAAATCAGCAGTGGGGTGTGCCACCATAGCTGTAAGCACATTGGAGCAATGCAAATCTGGCATGCCCATTGCTAAGCAAATCCGCAGGATAGGGGTGGGGATGTAGGTATACCATCATTTAGCTGAGAGCACATATGGTGCCTGAAAGCGCATGTGTACGTGGATGAAAATGTGCCCGAAACCCGGTAAGCGGACGCACGCGCCGTGCACCATAGCTCAAACAGGAAGGTTAGGGGAAGAAAATAAGGAAATGCCGCAGTAGGGTAGTTGGAGAACAACTGAGAAATTAACACCTGTTAACTCACAGTGGGCAATCAACGGCAGCTAACAAGTCTGCTCGCAGCAACCTGCAGAACAGGATAGGGGAGGTGTCGGATTGCAAAGAAAAGAGAACTGTCATAGCAGAGCAAAGCAAACCTGCAGTAGATCGGCCATAGAACACATTTCACAAGATAAGCCAGGTTTTGGAAAGTACAAAAGAAAGCAGGCTGCTGGATGCATGCCAGAAAATGGGAGGGGAAACATTAAGAAATGTTAAGGGAAGGGAAAGAGGTAATCCACTGCAGCTAAATGTAATTCAACACCAAAGGCACCACCTATAAAAAAACTCCAGCTCTACTCAGTTGCATACTGCCTACTTCGAGGCGATCTATGCCTGACATACAAAGCTATGTCAAATCCAGAATTAATGGACATGCTCCACCTCAGTAAATCTAAATCCCTTAGAGCCACATGCTCGAGGAACTTGAACCTCAGCACAGAAATAAATAGAACTTGCTGGAGGGACAGGTTCATAACCCAGAGGCTCCCTTCACTCTGGAATAGAATTCCAGTTCATGTGAGGCAGACACCTTACTGAATCTCTTCAAGAAGAATCTCGATAGGTGGATGGGGGATCGTAGGTTTGTCCCAGGGATTACTCCCGTGTCACTATTAGACAGAATCACAGTAAACTAAATCTTAAAAAGGGCACAGTATACTCAAATCAAGGGGTGGCGTAAGCCATATAGAATTGGGCTAGGCTTATAATTGCCCCAGGGCAGATAGCCTAGTATGAACCTATGAACCTATGAATAGCAGTACCTGTGGTAAAACACATAAGATACCCTGTAGCTCCGATTGTACATACACACCCTATGACATCATCAGTGTTCACAGCACAATAGTATAAAGTGTGAAGGCACCTCACACACACCTGTGTATTCCCAAACACTGCACCATTGGTGTAAACAGACGGGGAACTTTTACAATGTGTTGGGAGCTGCCATAGCTGTGATTCATCACCATGTGTTAGAGACTGAAGGTGTTGTGGAGGATGATGCTGACAAGCACCTCAGGCCCCGGAGGAGGAGAGGAGTATTCAGACCAAGGGTAACCTACCAGGGGCTACATGATCTGGAGATAGTAGAGCATTACAGGGTGGACAGGGACATCTTACAGCAAATAGTTGAGCTGTGCCAGCCATGCCTGAGATCCAGAAACAACAGAAGGGAACCCATCCCAGTGGACACGAAGGTATGTGTAAGCTTGCGAATACTAGCCACATGTACTTTTCAAAGGCCAACTGGAGATATAATGGGCATCTCACAGGCATCAGTATCCATGGTACTACACCAGTTCCTGGATGCCATGTTACCACATGCCAATGAGCATATATACTTCCCCCGAACTCAGGAGGAGTTGGCCAGCAATATGCATCTCTTCCACCATGTGGTACACTACCCGGAGGTACTGGGTGCGATAGACTGCATGCACATACATATCAAGTCACCACCCAGTGAGCATGGTAGGTGCTACATAAACTGCAAGGGATACCACTCCATTAACTACCAGGTCATGTGCAATGCCCAGGGCATTATCATAGATGTGTGTGCTAGCAGCCCTGGAAGTTACCATGACTCCCACATCTGGCATGCCTCGCAGCTGTATCAGGTATTTGTCAGAGGGGACATCCCACATAGCCACCTTGTGGGGGATGCTAGCTATGCACTAGAGCCGTGGATGATGACTCCCATCAGAAATGCACACACACCCATGCAAGAACACCATAATGAGGCACACACACAAACCAGAATCATCATAGAGTGTGTGTTTGGGATGCTGAAATCACAGTTCCGTTGCTTGGACATATCTGGTGGAGCCTTGCAGTACTCTCCAGGCACGTGTGCCCACATCTTCATAGTATGTGCCATGCTACATAATATGATCCTGCAGAAACAGCTGCAGCAGGGACATAATGGTGAAGGCCCTCACAGCCCACCGCAATTGCCAAGATCATCACAGGCACAGAGGGATTCAGACCACGAACACCCTGTGCCAGCCCCAGTAGGCAGACAGAGGCGTGCCCAATATGCCCATGCCTTGGCAAAGAGGGAACATATAGCACATACACTGACAGTGTAGGCCCCTATGGACTGACATACCTCTCTACCTGCACACAAAGTAAACTGGATGGCACACACACGCACGACCACCTGTAAATTGTAATGTATAGGTGGCCTACTGTGTGAATCTTACATATGCAGCCCTCAACCATTGCACACACAACAGCTATTGGAACAAGGAATGTCAACACCTGAACAGTACACGCACCTAACAGCATATGTTGATTCTGTATGTATAGGTTCCTAGGTACATCAGTAGGTACATGCCCGATTGTCAGAGGCCATTCATCAACTGAGGCAAACAGTGTCTGCTGTCACCACCACATTGATTAACCAACTGTCCCTCAGTGGAGCAGAGCCAATTGCGGGATCGATGTGTGTAATCACTGTTCCCCATACACTCTGCATGGATTCCCTGGTGTGTTAATGAGGGGCACCATATAATGTAGTCAGGGATGTAGTGGCAAAGCATGGAGAGTACCCATGACAGGTATCTGTCACCCCAGCATGCTCCACCTATGGTTGTGTGAAGGTGTAGCACATTATAGTGTGTGGCTCACTGTGACATACATTCTCAATGCTGGAGCACATCCATTAAACATCACTTGGACATACCATTAATAGGTCTCATCCATATGTAAACTAACTGAGTTACACATTTGATTGCAGTATGGAGTAACAGCCATAGTACAGTCCACATACAAGACACCATAGCACATTTACAAATCCCAGATTCCCAAGTGGTAAATGCACTGACTGTCGTGCATGTTCCCGGTTCCATGTCCTGCAAGGGACGTTACGTAATCCTGAAGGCACGAATAATGGATGTTGGATGCAGGTCATCACATTAGGTTTAGCTCATGTTAGCAGGATTATGCGTTGGCAAGTGCTGGTAAGCGTCGTTTAAACATGACTATACGGATATGCGCGAAACAGGGCTAAGCTTTGCTGAATATCACGCAGATCATGGTCAACGATGTCCAGAACAGGTGAAACTAGCATTATTCACCCCTGTACTAATAGTGCCTGCTCTGAAGGGTAAAACGACCACTGCCAGGAGTAGAACACTCAATCATTTACACAATCACCTAACACTAAGCTACCTGAGATGTACCAACGGCAGGTGTGTATTGTGACAGGTTAAAACACAAACATGCGGAGTCCAGGAAACAATGTACACCACCATGTACACAATGAAAGGTGTGTTCTCCCTCTCACTCTCTCTCTATATATATAAATATATATATATATATATATATATATATATAATAGAGATAGAAAGGGTGATAGAGAGATATATGTTGATATATACGGCTTCATCTATATCTGCAAATATATAGATAGGTCAACGACATGTACACAACCATGGAGGTACAAATAAATAGGATACTGCCAACTATCGAATGTGTCACATACCGACACGTGTAATCACGAGGCTTAAAGACCGAAAGACCACAGTACCGGAACACTAGAACTGCATGTAATATTATCACGATGTTAAGGGACATTTAGTTATCACTGCTGGTGCTGCGGTCCAGGTAGGTACTGTGTTCAACTGTGTTTGTGATTGCTGTAGTCTGTGTATGTGTGTGTTGAGGGTGCCGTGTGCATTTCCATGGGACTGTAATGTGTGTGTGTGTTTGCATCGTGTGTCTGTTAGTGCTAACTCAGAGGTAGATCATTACGGTAGGTGTAGTCATAGCTGGCCATAGGCATACGGTTACCACCTGTCCCACTTTAAGAGGGACAGCCCCTCCCTGGGCAGTTGTGTCCTGACAAAAAATATTAAAAAGGGCAAATATCTGAGATTGTAGGACATAATTATGTCCCATATATTATGTAATAGTTGCATTAAATAGTAATTCCTGTATCTAAAATATGTAAATGTTACATGAAACATGATAAGTAGCTAAAGTGCTACAAGAATAAGTATGTATTTAGGATAAAAGTATGTTCTATCCTGTGTATTGACCATGGGTATGTGTCGGCCTGTAAACACCGATGTATGTCCTGCAAATGTCCCACTATGGCCATTTGAAAAGGTGGCAACCCATGCAAAAAAGGTTCAGTCACCAACACAACTGCAATGAGTGCAAATATCTGTGACAGAAATGCATGAGACAGCTGTCATTTAGTAACATTCCCTTACATATCGATGTATTTCTGGAGGTATTGAAGTATCAACCTCACCTGCATGCTATATAGGAACCAATTAACAATGGCTCAATGTATAAGCCTGTAACAACCATAGTTTCAAGTCTACTAAATGATAGGTTTTCAATTAGGGAAGGAGCCCACACACATATATGGAATATGTAGAAATGCAGTCCCCACAAGCCTGTATATGCTATGTACACCCACCTACATCTCGCCCACACCCGAAACGATTGCAATACAGACTGTAATAACATCACAAACATCCACCCACTCAATTACATCTGCAGAAGCGTTAACATACCTTGTGAGAGACACATTTCTAATGGCACCATGTGAAATCGTAGCTGTTGTATAATGGAACAGACGGCAATGTTACAGGTTTTGTTTGCAATAGTCCCTTATCAGATGGTTGATGACAGGTACACTCACATGTAGAATCACATACTCTAGCCATCACACACAATCCACGGGGGACATGAATTCAAAATATCCGTGTCTCCAAATAGTAATTGCAATTCCTCACAACAAAACACATACAGGCCGTCTCCCCGAAGGTAGGGCAAAAGGGCAACACCCAAGTGGAGAATTCAATTATACCCCATTGTTGCCACGTGATTGGTGAATGGAGTAGCTGCACAGCTGATGTGCATGTAATAATTTACTCAGGAACATCAATTGGCGGCAGGATACCACATGTTACAGGTATAGACGTATAAAAGGATGCCTTGCCATACATTCAAACTGCATGCTCATACCATAGAACCGTTTAAACAGTAAAGGTTTAAGAGAGATATTTACGAAGACTCGGAACGCTAAAAAGGTATGTAGAACACTCAGTATGTTAGTGTATGTAGAGCCTGTTTTGTATTAACTAAAGTGTACGCAATGCATAAAGTGGGAAAAGGTATTATGTAGTGATGTCTCGTTGAGCATAGTAACGCTTGCAGAAATTGTGTGTCCTGCTGTGGGCCACAAGGTAAACATCTCATACACCACAAGGGATGCTACATGAGGGCTTTAACCACAACAATTCCACACCACCCGCCGTCAGTGGTAGGGTTTGTCCAACAAGTACGTGCCATAGCAGGGGATAGTATATGTTGATATACTGTCACAGTAGGCATGTGTATGGGCATATAACGAGAATAACATGCCTAAGGTGATCCTGCTGTGCAAGTATGCTTTGCATTATGGGATAATGTTTAAATATGTGTAATGTACAGTATTGTAGGTAGATATGTCAGATATTTTACACAACATAACTGTTATATCATGCAAACAAAGGGTATCGTCTATTGGCATGTACAATACACAATAACAGGATACATATGGCTTGTAGTCACGGGACACTGTAACAGCATGATAGCTAATTGAAATGGAAGAGCTACTCAATTATCCATGCACAGAGGACATGTAATAGCTTCACAGGTTCATAGTGAGGTACTATGCTGTCCGACCAAGTCCATGTGTAAGCCCAACTACAGTGTTTTCACCAGTGGCACCTCCCTAAGGTAGTGTCCTATCTGTGAACAGCAGAGCCATGTGTTACCTGCACCTGTGTACAGTACAGCCACTGCAGTGATCCCTGGCATACATGTGTGTCTCCCATCCACCCATCGAGGTATCTCATGAAGAGTGCTAGTGAGTGTCCCTGCTTGATGTACATAGGAATCATGTTCCAAAGCATGGTGAGTGTCTGGTTCAGGAATGTATCCCTCAAGCACATCCCACTCATTGTAGTATTTGTGCACATATCCATGAGCATTTTGCTCTCAGTGGCTTTTGCTTATGTTGCTTATGCGGAGTATATCCATAAATATTGTTGTGGACATGGGCCCTGTATGTTCAGCAGAGATCATATCTGAGTATGCAGTATGCAAATGTGTACAGTCGTGGTGTCCGTAGTTGTGCCGCATAAGTCATTCTTCAGAGGTCAATAATCCTCATGGTGTGTTAATGTTGTGGTATGTAAAGCCGTTGCTGCTCTGTCAGGTACACCCCAAAAGGGGTGTTGTACCCTTGAACGTGTGTCATATGTCAGGAGTATAGAGGTACAATGGGTGCTTTTGTTCCAGCTACAAACCCATTACAGATAAGAGTGGCCACGTAGAAGGATATCCACGCCACATTGGCAATATGGTTATCAAAGGAGTGGGTGCTATATACGTGTGTACTAAGATCCCGTATAATGTCACATGTATGTAGGGGACTACCACCTATGTGATTGATAGTCAGTGGGTGATTGGTGTAATCCAAAGGGGATGTCTATTCACCTTGTGTCATGCAGCTTGAGGCCATGTTATCGACACCAGGTATCCATCACAGTGACACCCTTATGGAGGGTGTCTGTATCAGCTGGTGGATCAATCATGGCATCTTGTTTGCAGTCATCTGGAAACCTATTAAGGAAAGTCCCTCTGTGCTAGCCTGTACCTCAGGGAAGCATATACCGAACATGAGAGGCCCTATGACCTAGGACTGTGGTACGCCAAGTGTAACTGAATTACAGTAGGTACTATGGTATGCTACCCTCATTGTGTGGGTCCTCTCCATGAGCCACTTTGCATAACATCTCAAGACATAGGGGTCGATGTGCAGGTGGATGTGTATGTTGTCAATACCAGAATGGAGAACGGTGCTGAAAGCCAATGAGAGGACAATGTAGGCTGTGTGGACCCCCTTACCGTCATCAACTACCCTGGTAACTGTGTCAAGGAAGTCTATCAGGTGTAGGAGCCATGGTCTGGCCCTAACAAATCCAAGCTGGGTGGCATCAAAAGTCTGGAGCCCACCAATGTCTCTGTGAATGACTTCCACGATGATGTGCCCCATAGCCTTGCAGAACAGTCCAGTCAGGCATATAGGGCAATAGTCCTTCTGGTTCATTGTGGCACCACCTGTGTGGAGTGTTATAACTGTTGCTGTGTGGCATTCAGGGGCCACAATCTCTGATACAAGGCTATTAGTGAATCTAGTGGCCAAGTGGGGAACCATGTCATTCTGAGGTTTGTGTAAATCACAGCTTGGGATGTTGGAGGGTCACATGGAGTCTGTGTTCCAGGCCTTAGAGGGTGCAGGTTGGAACTGCGTAGTTGTGACCGCAGGGACTCTGCATTGTTCCTGTATGGATTTTGGCCCTCTAGGGAGTGAGAGTGTGTAAAGTTAGCATTGAACCTATCTGCCAGGATGTTGCCAATATCAGTCGGTTCTGTAATGTTCCTGCCTAACCGTCGTATGTCAGAGCAGATGTGGGTATTGCCATCGAGTACTGACATACCATCATAATGCTTTGTGGTAGTCCTTGGAATGTGTGTAGCTAGCTTTGGAGGATGTGATAAGGGATCTCGGATTCCTATTGAGGCAGACCAGTGAGCTACCCCACCCATGGGATTGTACTCCACTTTGCAACAGCCTCCACCTTTTGTTGTACATTATGTCCATGGAATTGGACCCCCAGAGTGGCGTCCGCTATCTGGTGGATACCATCATGGCTCTGTTTGGGATAGCATGATCCATGCAGTTGTGTAAGTGCTAATGAAGTGCACTGGTGTATGTTTCAGCGTTTGTAAGTGCATTGTCCATCTGCAAAGGTGTCATGATGTTTACTACCGCTGTCATAAGACGTCTGAAGTAGGCCTTGTAGAAATCTTGTACTGTGTATACCATGAAGGGTGTGGTGCCGGGATGTGGATAACAACAGTGATTAGCATATGTTTGGAAACTACCAATGAGGGGATAACCCCAGGTGTGGAACACCAGTCACATGTTGGTAATGTCCATGTCTAGGATATTGTTGGCCTAGGTGGTGGTGTGTATGGTTTGATCCAGCCGAATGGAGGTTATGAATCCCAGAAAGCTTTGGCCTAATGTGTCGGTACATGAGTAGGTATCCCAGTTAAGTGTGGGGTAGTGTCAGTCTCACATTAGTAGTACCTGTCTGAACCCTACTGTCCAGTACGGTAACCGTGGGGATTGTTGTTGAATCCATAGCAAGTTACAATGTGTATAGCAGTTTTGGCCACAGTTAGTTGCAAGTGGATCACCTCTGATGCATTCTGCTAAGTAACCAGCCTGGAGGTGTGTACATCCTTGTGAAATATAGACACACCTCCGCCGTGGGTGTTCCGGTCCTGGTTACATGACTGAAAGGTGTGGTCTGCGTATAACCTATCAGTGCAGGTGTGCTCTTCGGAGCCTAGAGGCAGGTCCCAGTCACTGCAGAGATATCAAAGTGGTCCATTATAAGGAGTGCCTCACCTGAGTGCGTTAGAGATGAAGATGTCAAGCAATGAGTAACATTATCCCAGGTTTTGCTTGCCTGTTCCTGTTCTGGTGGTATATGTTATTGGAAACTGTCCAAGACAGGCAGTATAGGAGCAGCAAGAGCCTTACATGTTATCTATAATCCCAGGGCCGACAGGTGCAGGTCATCTCTGCCAGAGCATCGTGTTTTGTTGACCATGTCATTCAAAGCAGACAGATACTGGATGCCAGTGAAATGACAGCAGAAGCATAGGCAACTGTCGAAGTGAAACATTCAGTCATTGTACAGTGGTATCAGTCTGGATGAATGCAGAATGCTTCTCATGGCTTGGGCGATACCTTCTGGGCTACAAGACCGGAGAGCTATTGCATGTCCCTGTACATGTAGTCCAGGAAGTTACATCTCAGGGCAGTCACATTAACATGGAGAATGACAGTCAAATTGTACCTGGTGAGGTGTGGCATGGGTGCATAGGTTATGTTGCAGATCCTGTTACCTGACAGCCAGATGTAAGCGACTGTCGCCTTGTGTAGCCTGCTGAGTGGGACATCAGTGTGACCGCCTACAGAGTCACCAACGACTGGTATGTTGGGCATGTTATAACACCCTATTGGCTGTAGCTGATGGGCACACATGAACCTGTGGGCTATAAGTAATTGGTGTTGTGTCTGGTGATGGGGGTTGCCTCTGTTGCCTACACAGAGAGTATGGAGAGGTTCTGCAAATGTCGCAGTCATACTATGTGTGGCCTGTGGTGGTGGAGATCTAGTGAAAATATGTGATGAGTGGGGTGTGTTGCAAATGTTTAACATTCCCACATGAATGTCAGGTTCAGTCTGGGTTGGTGAGAGCATTACCCCCAGCATGGCTACATATGTGCATCTCCCATATGCTGTAGTTGTTGGGAGGTGATCATTGACTGTGTACATGAGAAAATTGCTCTATTGACTCATGTTTGCCATATTCATCATACAGACAGGCAATAACACTGGTAAGTGACACTTGGACATGCCTGTATATTCAATCATGTCTCACAAGATATGTGAGGTACGTGTGTACAACAGCTGTTGTACGGTAAGCAAGCTGAAAATGTAAGGACAGACAGTGTACTTGTAAGAAATGAGTTGGAATGGGTGCTATAGTAATTAGTAGCTCATGAAGTGCTTACATGTTCTGAACAAGTGCTGAGCATGAATATGCAATACAGATAGGGTGTTGGATAATATAAACCCACTGCAACCCACAAGTGGAGACGCCTGTCATAATTGGAGGCACTGCACTATTACCCTGCTGAGTATGGTCTGCAAGTCTATGAACCTTTATCAATGTAGATGTTAGCAGTACAGATGCAGATGACAGTATGGATGATTTCACACTGCATAGCATACCTGTGACAGGTCATAGGACATCATCACCCATACTGTGTTCCAGCTACACTGAGTATACTAGATGTACATTTGTATGTCAGAGGAGTGTTCTACCAGTGGCCTGTTGACAGAAGCAACACTACAAAAGGTGTCTGAGTGACATAGCATCATAGGTTCATAGGTTCGTACTAGGCTATCTGCCCTAGGGCATTTATAAGCCTAGCCAGAGTGTTGTGGCTTTCACCACCCCTTAGGATGAGAATACTACGTCCTTTTAGGGTTTAGTTTACTGTGCCTCTGTCTAGTAGTGACACAGAGATGACCCCCGGGGTAAACCTACGATGTCCCATCCACTCGTCAAGATTTCTCTTGAATAGAGTTAGTGAGGGGCTCTGCCTAACATGGATTGGGATTCTGTTCCAGAGTGTAGGGAGCCTCTGGGTTATGAATCTGTCCCTCCAGCATGTCCTATTTATTTCAGTGTTGAGGTTTAAGTCTCTTGCTCTCATGGCTCTGATGGATTTGGATTTTCTGAGGTGGAGCATGTCCATTAATTCCGGATTGGACATGGCCTTGTACGTCAGGCACAGATCACCTCTGAGTAGGCGGTATGTAACTGAATAGAGCTGGAGTTTTTTCAGTCGGTCAGCATATGACATATGTTTAAGACCCTTTATCCTCTTGGTGAGGAACTTTTGGGGTCTTTCCAACTGCTGCAGGTGTCGGGTAAGATACATCCCAAATGGGGCATTGTACTCAATCATTTGGCCTGATAAGAGAAGAGTACAAGGGCACAATGACCTCACTTGATCTAGATGTGAAACCCTTCATGATAAGGTGGGCAATATAGAAGGTCTTCCTAACCACTTTGGCAATGTGAGTGTCAAATGATAGGTTACTGTCAACCTGGGTCCCTAGGTCCCTGATTACCTCTTCCGTACTTAATGGATTACCACCTATGTGGTAATTTTTGGGTACCTTGTTTTTCCCAAAGGGTATGACTATATATTTTTTGGCATTCAGCTTAAGGCCATGGCTCTGGCACCAATTATCCATTTCTATGAGGCCTCTCTGAAGGATGTTTGTGTCCGCTGGAGTATCAATTATGGTGTCCAGTTTGCAGTCATCTGCGAACTTTGTCAGCCACAATCCTCCTATGTTTGCCTGTACCTCGGAAAAATAAATGCCGAACAAGAGGGGTCCCAGAACTGAGCCCTGTGGGACACCGCTTGTGACTGGCTTTGAGTCTGACATAGCTCCAGCAACTCTGACCCTGTGGGTTCTGTCCTTGAGCCAGTTTGCAACCCATCTTGTGACATATGGGTTTACATTTAAGCTGGTGAGTTTGTCTATGATGCCCGAGTGGGGTATTGTGTCAAAGGCTTTGCAAGGTCAAGGTAGGCTGTGTGAACTGCCTTACCCTCATCAATGGCCTTAGTGACTGTTTCAAAAAGTCGACCAAGTTCAAAAGGCAGGATCTGCCCTTGACAAAGCCAAATTGGGTAGGATCCAATGTCTGTAGGTCCCCAATGTCTTTGTTTATGAGTTCCATAATGATCCTCTCCATAGCTTTGCAGACCAGGCTCGTCAAGCTTATGGGATGGTAATTTCCAGGGTCCGTAGAAGCACCGCCTTTGTGAAGTGGGACCACTGTTGCCGTACGCCATTCTTTGGGTACGTATCCTGTAGTAAGGCTAAGATTAAACAGCAGCCTTATGTGTGGGTTTAGTTCCTCTTGGAGTTCATGTAGTACACAGCCCGGGACACCGTCCGGTCCCATTGATGCTGTGTTTTTAACTTTAGAGAGGGCGGCTCTCACCTGGGCATCTGAGATGTTAGGGAGGTTACACTCTGCTGGGATAGTTATTTCTCCTTTTGGGGGGGGAGGGGGAGGAGAAATTTGCACTGAACCTGTCTGCCAGAATGTTCGCAATGTCAGTGGGTTCAGTGTATTTTGTGTCATTTTGGACTAACTCTGAGCATATCTGGGAGTTTCCACCCAGGTTTCTAACATAGCTAAAGATGGCCTTGTGATTGTCTTTTGTGTCTTTTGCGATTTTTCTCTCAAAGTTGGCCTTGGATGATTTTATGAGTGATTGTAGTTTTTTGCTAGTACTGATCAGAGATGCCTTCCCTTTTAGGGATTTTGCTCTGTCAGTAGTAGCTTCCTCCTTTTGTTGTAAAGTTTGTTTATGGCTGGGGTCCACCAGACCGGGCACCTGCCTTTGGGGGAATGGGTCTTGGTTTTACTTGGGATTGCATGATCCATGCATTCTTGAAGGTGCCCGTAGAAGGCATTTGCAAAGGATTCAGCAGTGTGGGTTGTGGTTTCCACTGGCCCAGGGGCCTTGAGAGATACCACTTCAGTCTTAAGAAGTGTGAAGTTGGCTTTTGAGAAGTTCTTCACTGTGGTCTTTTGTGCAGGGGGGGGGGGGGGGGGGATGTGGATATCCAGTGAGATTAATTTATGGTCTGATCTTACCAAAGAGGGATATACTTCCAGTGTGGAGCATTTTGTCCCCATGTTTGTGATGATCAGGTCTAGTATATTGTCTCCTCTTGTGGGAATGGTGACTAGTTGTTCCATTGCATTTGAGTTTATGAATTCTAGGAACCTTTGGGCTAGGGTGTTGGGGCTTGAGTAATGTTCCCAGTCTATGTTTGGGTAGTTGAAGTCTCCCAAAATGATGGTATTTGGAGAGACATTCATACTCTCCAGTGTCTTCAGGAAGGCTGTGTGGGGTGCCTGAGTTTGAGAGGGTGGTCTGTAGCATGCTACAAACTGTAAGGCAGTTTTGCCTATGGTTAGTTGCACCTGGATGGTCTCCGATGCTTCATGCTTTGCCACTAACCTGGAGGTGTGGGTATCTTTGATGAATATGGATACTCCCCCTCCTTTTGTGGTTCGGACCAAGTTTTGGGGCCGGAAAGCATGATATGAGGTAAAACTTGATAGTGCTGGGGTGCTCTCAGGAGCCTTGAACCAGGTTTCAGTCACTGCACAGACATCGATGTTCTCCATACTGAGGAGGGCTTCGAGAGCGTGCATCTTGAAGTTTAGACTTCTGGCATTGAGCAGCATTACCTTTAGTTTTTTTCCACTTGTGTTTTCTAGGGAGGTAGGTTTGTCATTTGAGCCTTGCCTAAAAAAGGCACTATGGGGGTGGCAAGAGCCTTGGCCAATATCCAGAAGCCCAGGGGTGACAGGTGCAAGCCATTCCTTGCGAAGCAGCGTGGCTTGCCAAGCATGTCATCCCAAGCAGACAGACATTGGATACCCTTAGAATGACACCAGTAATTAAGCCAATTGTTAAAACTGATCATTTTGTCTTTGTACTGTGGCATCATTCTTGGTGAGAGTAAGATGCTGCTCAGGGTCAGGGTCATACTGGCCTGGGATACATAATCAGAGAGCTCCTCTATGTCTCTTTTCATGTAGTCCAGGGAGGTATGTCTCAGGTCGTTCACACCGGCATGTACAATGACTGAGTCATATTTGTACTTGCTGTGGAGTGACCTGAGTGCTTGTGTTATGTGGCAGATTCTAGCTCCCGACAGGCAGCTTACTGTGACCTTTTCCTTGTTCAGTCTGGTGAGCAGGACATCAGTGTGTCTAACTATGGAGTCACCTATTACAAGTGTGTCTGGCATGTTGTTTGGCCTTAAGGGCTGTGACTGTTTAGCACACTGACTTTGAGAACTATGTGTTGCATGCGCTATGTCTTGAGGTGGTGGTTGCTTGGGTGTCTGCTTTGGAGGCCTCTGTTGTTTTGGTAGATTTTTAATCAGCGCCTCCGAGTATGTTTTTATGTGTTTATGTGTTTGGTTTGCAGTTGTGATAGTTCTATGTGAGACTGGGTTTGTGGTGTGCGTGGTTACCTTCTCCTCCTGACTGGTCTTGCCAGTACTGAATTGGGAGAGCTCAGCCTCCAGTTTGGCTATATAGTTGCATCTCTCGCATATATTTGTATTTGTTGGGAGGAGGAGAGGGTTGCCTGTGTACATGAGGCAATTGTAGCATTGCCTCAAGATTCCCAGATTCACCAGCTGAACAGGAGAGGACGCCAGCAACTAACCCTTCGACATGCTAGAAATAGTGAAAAAGATTGCTGTGTAACTGAGTCAGAAAGGACCTTTAGGGAAATGGGTGCTCAAGGGAATTTAGGTGAATGAAGTATTTTCTTTTGTTTAAGAGTGCTTTACCTGTATAAAAAATGCTTTAGGAGCAAGTGCTGAGCTTTTCAGATAGAGTATAGGCTGTTTAGATTGCAAGTAGAACAGTTCTAAGGGAAAAATTGAAGAGCAGACTTTATCACACCAGTGGCAGCTACAGTAAAACAGGGTTAATGTTTTGTACTCCCCCCTCATTGTAGCCCATACCACACAGACAAATAGGAGGCATCTGCGTATGTAAGGATGTGAATGGCCATGACCTAGGAGCAATAGCTGTCTCAGTGTTGTGGACAACATACAGAATGGGCTTTGTGGGTGCGGTGCATGACATATGTGCACAATCTGTCAGCTGCTAATAGCATTGTCACCGCTAGGTGAATAACCTTGTACCCATTAACTGCCACCTAGGCAGCGGTCAACATTATGGACACTATGTGTAAGGGATGGTGCTGTGCAGTTCACATCCCTGAGCTGGTGACATCTCCAGGCCTATTAGGTAGTCATACGAGGCACTCATGTCATTTCAGGGTGCTATCCATGAGAATGGAGATCATTGGACAGGCATACTCAGTACTCGGGTGACCAATATCGGATCACATATCACCTTTAAGGGGTATTGGCCATGCGTGGATATGTGATACCAGCCTTCACAATCCTCACCTACACTATGCAGCATGCTGGCTACATTGCATAAAGACATGTGCTACACTGTGATGTTGGACATGCTACACGTACAAATCCTGATCTGAAAGTCATACGTCATGGACAGCCACCATCCTACTACAAGGATAGCCACATGCTGGACAGATCCCTGTGCCATACATGTTACATACTCCTGCCATACCATGCAACCCTGTCCATCAAAGTTGCACATGTCATCTCTGTCATATATGGTGCGATGACCGTATGGTAGATGTATCATTAACTGTCTGGATCAGTAATGTGGCACTGATGCACCTGGCTGTGGCAAAATGGCTGTCAGATGCAGCTAGAAAATGTTGCCCATACATGCTATAGTTGATAACTCTCCCTGCGAATAATGTCCGGCTAGCCATTGTCCCTTGTGTATCACATGTGCAACACAGGCGATATGTGGCAGGATGTTGAACTGCTGTACAGTGCCGTGTACATGTATATGGCAAAACGCATGCATGTAAAGGTTTCAGTGCACATGTCTGCATTGTCACTGCTCATGTCCGTTAAGGCAGTGTATATGTTGATATGAGACATATACACAGCATCAAGGTCAACAGCATTACTGTGGACACATCCAGGCATGTGCTGATAGGTAAGAACACCAGTACAGGCAAACAGACTTGCCCACATCAGGACAGCATTCACATGGAGTATGAGCAATGTAATGAGGTGACACACATATATGGTGATGATATACAATGCACAATGGGTGTTACATGTGTGTGACACAAACATGTCAGTCATGTCAGTGTCATGACGATTTGCTAAGATAACTGTTCATATGTACTAGAGTTAATACAAATTCATGTGCAGCTGTATCTCTGTACATCTCTGTGATACTGTGACCTGTCTCCATCATTATGTATTCCAGATAATACCTCGTTCACGCCTGCCAGCGTATAGCCACCTGGAGGATGATGCCCTCATACCGTACCTCCATGATAACTATGAGGTGTTGTTCAGCCATGTGCCACAGCATGCCCAGCAGCATGATGACCTGTGGCAGGAACTTTGCAGGAGGGTTAATGATGTGGGTGGCCATAACCGCACCTACCAGCAGGTGTGCAGACACTGCATGGACCTGATACGACATGCGAAACAGCATGCCAATGCAATTGCCAGGGAACAAGGTGGAACAGGTGGTGGGCCACCAACCCAGCCACCGCTCACACCTACCAAGGAGCTACTGGCCAGCCTGGGGACACCCTCAGAACAGCATCCGCAAACACTAGCTGCCATCGTGGAGGTGGGTGTTTCCCAACCACTGATGCCTGGTAAGTCACTACTGCACATATGACTATTATATCCCATTTAGTTGCATGTGGCACTGCACAATATGTAATGTAACATCATATGCAAAGTATGTTTACACACATGCCGCATACTATAGTATGCTACCCTGTGTATGCACACATGTGTATACTATATGCTATTGTACAGCCGAATGTGTTAACATGCACAGTGCACCCTGTAGCTGTCATACAGTTATGGATAATGTTCAAACTGCTGTGTCACCCCTATACAGGTACCTCTGGCATGCTGAACAGACATCAGTCCATTGCAGGTGAGACAGTTATCAGTATCAGGCATGTTAATGCATAGATCTATTCGCCATGTGGCCAGTTAACACATGTACACATAATGTATGGTCCAGTCACGATATACAGGTTGTATCTGTCATCAATCACACTGGCTACCCATGTGCAATATGTATAAACTAAATGAAACACTGACATGAAACCACAATATCTGTCATTGCTAGATGTGTGGACAGCTGTGCATACAACGGTGGAGGTGTTGTTCAATGTAGGCATATGTACTATACATTGGAACAACACATGTGTGGTATGCAAACAGTACCACACAGTGAGCTGGGATATGGGCAGCCCACAGGATTCACCATTATGTAATATGCCCCTGCAATGGGTGCACACATTGTGACATGCCATCTGACATGTCCCAGACATGTAGTGTTCCGGCTGCAATATTGTCTCACTGTCCCATAATACATACCCCACATACCAAACATACAACCCTTTGTCTGCATAACCCTGTGCACAGTGACGTATCTGACATCTATGGGTGTATGTTATATGGGACAACACAGACATGTGAGATAGATGGCCAACACATGTTCACACATGGCCATGGAGGATGGCCAGAGACATGTAGCAACACACAGTAGATGTGATGTGTATACACCCTGTTGCACATTGTCCACACATGGTCCAACTATAGCCTTTGTTGAATGGTTATATAGTTGATGTGGAACACTGGACATCCTAAAAGCCTGTGCACAGCTTGTGGAGGTGTCACTTAATTCAACCATATAAGATGTGTTGAACATCATGACTGTGTCATAGCATGATAGTAGTCACCTGTACAGCTTCCACAGACATAGATACCACATCAGGCCACAGATACCGTACATTTCCCTTGCTGCTGTTAGACATCACTGTCAGCCGTGCACCTCGTGTGTGTGGTACATAAATGTCATGTGGGACATGGTGTATTGACAAGTCTGCCATGTGTGTACATGGTTTCCAGGCAGCTAAGACATTTTAGTAGTTGTGCAGGGGTGTCATCCATAGGTCTTCCAGTGACCTGTCACATGACACAGCATGGTTTAGTGTGTATACACCTCAGCGACGTGGCTCACAATCCACAGTAGTTATGTAATGTGTATGCACGCAGTCATGGCTATGCAGTGTGTGTGTATTCCACACTGTATTGCAATATAGACGCCTCATGATGCCATGCAATGGCACAGTGTCTGTACCTCGCACTGTATAACAATGTAGATGCCTCATACTACCCTTCAATGCTCATGCACATCTGCTAAAAGTGCATTCTATCTGTAGGGCATGCAGACAACACTGCAATGTGATACCCATTACACCACTGTACATGTGTCAGGACACCATTGTGTCAGACATGTATGCATGTCAATGCACACGTCAGCAGATTACATGTCATACTACATGTTAATGACAATGTCACATCAGCCATGTGTACTGTTAACCTGTGCTGGTCCACATGGTGTATCACAGGGATGCATGCTTACTACCATGATTGTGTGAACTGCATGGCTTCTAATATGACACCTGCTTGCTGTTGTGTGCAACCCAGGACTGTATTAATATCTGAGCTGCATGCCTTCTGCTGTATCACATGCATACTGCATGCTATCTGTCAAATCACATGCATGGTCTGTCTGTGTGTCTGTGTGTGTCTCTGTCTGTCTGTGTGTGTCTCTGTCTGTCTCTGTGTGTCTGTGTGTGTCTCTGTCTGTCTGTGTGTCTGTGTGTGTCTCTGTCTGTCTGTGTGTCTGTGTGTGTCTCTGTCTGTCTGTGTGTCTATTGTAATGTAGAGTCTTTCTTTGCATTCACAGGTGATGTAGGTGCGTTACCCTCCTGCAGTCCATCTGATATTAGTGTCCCCACAGACTCTAGCAGTGATGAACATATGCATGAGGTACAGGCAGGGTTGTCAGGGGCTTAATCTGTGCCAATGGCTGCCATCCCAGCTATGTCCCCCTCTTCCCCGCACACAGTTCTCATGCCAACCCATACCCCATCACCAGTGGCCATAGAGGAAGGACAGTCAGCGTGTGTTAGCTTGGAACAGGAACATGTGGTGGGTACAGAAGATGTGTCTTCACACCATGGTGTCAGTGTAATCACTGCCGATGTGCCACACAGGCATGTGGCCAGTGCTGCTCGTAGGAGGACCTCTGGCAGACATGCACCTGCAGGACAGAGTGCAGCAGCTGGTGTCACCAGATGCATGTTTCAGACTGTAATAGCAGCACAGGCACGTGCTGAACAGCAGAACAGAGATGGGCAGAGGCTTCAGAGGGCTGCTATCTGTTCTTTATACAACATCCAGGCATTGGCAAATGCTCAACAGCAGATTGCTGATGTTCTGGACAGGCGATTGGGTGACATGGTTGGAATCCTTGACAGTAGCATGGCAATCCATGAGCGTGAGCTGTCTGTGCTGGAACATCTGGTAGGAGTGAGGCATAGGCCACATGGACATAGTCCAGCTACACCACCTGGTGCAGGTCAACGTGAACAAGCTACCTCACATGCCCACTCCCACAGTGCCAGTAGCAGTAGCAGTGAAGCTGGTGCTGCGCTGTCCACACCAGGACACAGCAGGCCACGTGGATGTGGCCCTGGATGTTCCCAGTGGGGACACGGTTCCAGTGGACATGTTTCATCGGACAGTACCCAATCTGTACCTCTGCCTGTTAGTGCCCGTGCAACCCCTGGCAGGCACAGGTCATGTAGCCGTGGCCGGACACAGTGAGCTGTACATACTGGTCTGTACAATCTGGAGCTGTCAGTAATACCCCTGTGTAGGCCGGACACATGGCAGAACTGTGTGCACACATACACACACACAGCAGAAACATCTGTAGGGCACTGCAAAACCCACATGCATAACAACCACACATGTCCAATCAGATTACCGGCCCTAACCCACACACATGATGTCATCCACTGGTGCAGCCTATGCCCCTGGCAAACATTATCACCCTGTGCATATGATGATGCCTGTGCCGCATCGCTGTCATCCACACCATCGGTGCAGGGACATGCTCATATGGTCTGATGCACAGGGTGAACAGAATAGTGAGATAAGTGTATATTACATTTGTTGTGTACTGTTGACATGCACCAGACATACCATGTAGTACAGGTTTAGAATGCATTGTTATATGTTCACAGTATGTGTCTTGGTAACAACAGTAACAGCATGTTGGTAATTATGCCCTGCTTCCCTCCTTAAGGTCTAATTGCATGTGCCATTACATTACAGTGTTTGCAGTTAGAGTACACTGTTGTATGTTCACAGTATGTGTCTTGGTAACAACAGTAACAGCATGCTGGTAATGATGCCCTGCTTCCCTCCTTAAGGTCTAATTGCATGTGCCAATAGGTAGCAGTGTTTGCAGTTTCCCATGTGTAAATGTGGAGTACTCACAGGCATGTATGGCAATACCAGCATGCTATACGTCATCTCATCCTCACTGTTAGAAAGGCTAAAATTCCACAGATGTCCACACATCTACTAATCCAGAAGCATGTGAGCTGTTTAATAGGCTACAGTGGCTAGAGATGTGACATCCATACCTGGTCACATCACAGGTATAGTGACATGGTGTGGGGGGTTTACACAGCGGTCTGGCTAATGTCAACGTTAGAGACCTCACTGTGTAGCAGTAATACACTGTCACATTACAGGATGAGAACACGCACAGACATACACAGACACACGCAGTAACATGCCCACACTCACGGGGCCAATGGCACTATAACACACACTCGATAGTGTTGAGGTGAGGACCCCTGCCTATGTGGCAATCACCTTGACAGTACTGTGCACCCACATGACATGACACAGAGAATGAACATGTACAGGTAGCCAGTAAGGCTGAGACCGATGGCATCGACAGGGTAGTAGACTGCATCACCATGAGGGGTTAGGGATCCTGTGTGTTCTGTATGGTAGTATACACCCTCACTCCATGCACCAGACAGCCATACATACATACACACGCACACTGTGGAGTCCACAAATGTCATTCACATACAGATAGCTGACATGTGTGTGTTACACACACCACCCCTGCATACGTCTTGCTTTCTACACTGCAGTATGTACAGATCTCTACAACAGTGTACAGGAGTGTGTAACAATTGGGATGTATTCCCCAGCATACGTGGCATATATGGTCACACAAACAAACACACATGGCAGTACTGTGAATCATACACCTGCTATATGATGATACATCTGACAGACATGCAGCAGTATTGGCCGCATTATGTGTACCAATGCTACCTTCGGCAATTGTGCTGCTATATGCACATGGGAGGATGTAAGTGTTACAGGTGTCAAGTGATTTACAGTCAGTAACACCCTGATCGATGTGTAGGTTGTATGTCTTCACCATCAAGTAACAGTAACATAGCGTACTATTTGCACATGTCATGGTAGGATGGCTTGTGACACACCTGTGAGCTGTCTTCAGCAAACATCCATCTGCAAAGGTGGACCACCACTTTATGTACACACATCCATCCATACCTGATGTACATCCAACCATACTGTCAGTATTTCACCATATACAGGTGTCAATGATGGGGCTGCATTGCAACTGCATGTTGTAGTTAGACACAGATGAACTGCATACATCAGCTACTGCACATGCATGGTAGCTGAATGCACACCACTACATGTACATGTGTGTTGGTCCTACATTCCTGTCATGTAGCCATGTTTGTATGCATTGCAATTGGTGGACATGTTGTGATGACATACATGATACATGGACTGTTCTATGATATGATGGTTGTCATGGGTAACTAGTACAGAGGGAATGTTACCTCAGTCAACATTGCTACCTTATGTACTGTAAGCATTCAACAGCCATGGACATACCTTCCATGTGCATGTGTGTGATTGCTGTAGCCGCTTGTCTGCATGGAGGACAGCAAAAGCTATGCTATGTACATATGTGTTTTGTGTGTGTGTGTGTGTGTGTGTGTGTGTGTGTGTGTGTGTGTGTGTGTGTGGGCCATGTACATATCCACGGCAATTACATGTATGTCATATCCAAACATGAGCGTTTTTTGGTGTACAGCAACAGTCATCTGTTACAGCTGTGTAAGACCCAGGGCCCCTGTTAGGTGTAGAGCTGACCTGGTTATGAACAGTGGCATCATTGCATTGCATCAGTATATGTGTAGTCTGCACAGTTGCTGTAGACCTATGTACAGTCATGAGTAACATGGTGTTGATGTAATGTATGGATGTGTGTTGCTGGTCCAAGTACATGGTGATGTCTGAGGGCTACATAGTAGAATGTAGCATTTACCACTGTGATCTGCACCTGAGACATCTGTGATGGCTCTTGAGTGTGTACTGGTCAGTACATGTGTGTGGCCTTCATGTACGTGGGGACACTAACACCTGGAGTGGTCCGTCACGGTCTTATGGCCCACATGTCTGTATCTGAGTTATACGGTGGTAGTGCTATTGTGCGCAACTGTGCCATATGCCAGGTGTTCCTCACTGCAGAGATGTCCGTATTCCCCATTGTTGGATCTGGATTGTCAGCTGTGATTACGAACGCTACACATCATCCTTATTCCCCATTGTTGGATCTGGATTGTCAGCTGTGATTACGAATGCTACACATCGTCCGTATTCCCCATTGTTGGATCTGGATTGTCAGCTGTGATTACGAATGCTACACATCTAGCACTGATGACGGGTGTCAGATATATGTAGTGCAGCGTTCATGATAACAATGTTCACTATCGACACACTGTGCCCTTCTGTGTTTAGAATTCGTGTGCATACAAGACAGCCCTTCACTACTACTAAGTGTGTGAGCATGCCCAGTACACCGTTGTGTAGATGGACACACAGTACATTCCAAACGGACATGTGCTACTAAGTGTGTGAGCATGCCCAGTGACACCTTGTGTCGGTTATGTGCCTCTGTGTATGGGCATGACCATTGAAATCCTGTATAGAGATAGTGGTCATCCAGGCAACAGATGTGCATACCCCACGTCAGGATGGATTCCTACATTGAACACACTGGTTAACTGTCTTGAAGGGTGTACTGTCTGTGGCACGTCTCGTATCTATGTAGTGTTGTAATAGTGCTCCGTAGATAGGCAGTTGTCCCGCTCACACAACTGCTGTGTGTTTGTCTCCGTCTATCTTGGGACAGTAATATGCTTTTAGACTGCTCACTCTCCATACATTCCCTAATGGCGTCTTTGCCTTTCCTGATGATGTCATCCACCTAGAAGTATGCCTCTGGGAGTGCTGTGTTCCAGTAATCTCAGTAGCGCGCTCTGTAACTGCGAAATGCTGTAGTATGATAAGGTAGTTAGGTGTATGTTTGACTCCCAGCCCTGCCAAGTGAGTGTATGTCTGTGTCTTTCCAGCTGCCTGGGGACAGAGTAATGTTTTTAGACTGCTCACTCTCCATACATTCCCTATCGACATCTTTGCCTTTGCTGATGATGTCATCCACCTAGAAGTATGCCTCTGGGAGTGCTGTGCTCCAGTAATCTTGGTAGCATGTTCTGTAACTGTGAAATGCTGTAGTGTAATAGGGTAGGTAGGTGTATGTTCGACTCCCAGCCCTGCCAAGTGTGTGTGTGTGTGTGTGTGTGTGTGTGTGTGTGTGTGTGTGTGTGTGTGTATGTATCTGTGTGTTCCCAGCTGCCTGGGGACAGATTAATGCTTTTAGACTGCTCACTCTCCATACATTCCCTATCAGCGTCTTTGCCTTTGCTGATGATGTCATCCACCTAGAAGTATGCCTCTGGGAGTGCTGTGTTCCAGTAATCTTGGTAGCGCGTTCTGTAACTTCAAAATGCTGAAGTGTGATAAGGTAGGTAGGTATATGTTCAACTCCCAGCCCTGTCACGTGTCTGTGTGTTTCCAGCTGTCTGGGAACAGAATGATGTTTTTAGACAGCTCACTCTCCGTACACTCCCTATCGGCACCTTTGCCTATGATGATGATGTCACCAACCCAGAAGGATGCCTCTGGGAGTGCTGTGCTGCTGAAACTCGGTAGCACGTTCTGTTACTGTGTAATGCTGTAGTGTGGTAGACTAGACAGGTAGGTGCTCGATTCCAAGGCATGGCAGGTGTGTGTGTTTGGCAGTTATACCCTATGTGTTGGAATCTGTAGGTGGCTAGCTGCGGTATGTATTCAGTGTGTTTTGTTGCTGACCTATATAGTGTCCACAGCCCACATTTTTTGCCAAGACACGGGGTTGTCAACACATACATTCACCAATAGGTCCGGTGAGTAAATGTCAGCAGCCCTACTCTTACCCTTAATACAGTCTGATCCATGTGACGCAACAAAACACACATGCCTTGATAGTAACAACACTACATGATGCAGGTGGCACATGTAGTTTCCTTTTCATTCCTGTCTAATGCTTTGCTGTCATGTGGTCCGCTGTTGTGATATAAATGCAATATCTACATATGTGTGTACATGTATATGTGTGTATGTATGTATATATATATATATATATATATATATATATATATATATATATATATATATATATATATATATATATAAAAATGAAGAAAAATAAAATGTATATATGTATACATATAATATATATGATATATGTAGATATAGAGAGATAGACATAGATTTAAACATATATGTCTGGGGACATCAGCACTATTGAATGTTTGTGCTGAATGATCTGTACATGATAACCTTGGATGTATGTATATCTGCCATGGCGTAGTTGTAATGCACATCATCTGTTGTGTGCAGGGTCCTGGGTTGTAGTCATGTAGACACCAGTTATTTTTTGCTGGGAAGACCATGGGACATCAAATATGGTGATAGTAAGGCACCTGTTACCAGTTGTGTACGGATCTGAGCGACACTAAGTAGTGGTAATTAATTAGGAGGTTCGGTATGGGTCATATAACTATTCTTTAGAAGACTACACTATGCAGATGAGGTTGACAATAGTGTATCCCACTTATCCCCAGGGTGTGATGCAGATCCCTGGAGTGAATGTGTGTAGTTAGCTGGGTTCAGGGCTCGAATATAGTTGACAGCATGGGAAGGGGGTCAGGCATACTGTACGTACATTGCAGAACTGTGCCTCGGGAGTGCTCCTGCCTTAGCACGCCTAAGCTAGGGGTGTGTCTATACCTGCCTGGTGACATTGGGAGGGACAAAAGCAGTAGTGGGGTAGTCAGGGTGTACAGGCTGCACAAACAGGTGATGATCAGCACAATCAGCAGATGACATGGCCAGCCCGCACCTGAACAGTACGGTAATTTGAGCAAGCGGCATACACACAGGTTTCTTACGCACTCTACATCACCGGTGTATACCTGCGGGGACATTTCACAACGAAGTCCAACCAAATGAGAATGCCTGCAGCAGGCAACATAGACCAACATGTGCAGGAGGCTGAGGGCAGTGAGGATGTGTATGCTGCCGAACAACCCTTACTGAGATGACATAAGACTTTATATACCCAGGGTGACTTACCAGGGGCTACATGAGCTGGGGATGGTGGAGCACTATGGGGTGGACAGAGACCTCCTACGGCGGCTTGTTGACATGTGGCTGCCACACCTGACACATCAAACAGGCTGAGGGAAACCCATCACAGTGGATACCACGGTATGTGTTGGCCTAGGTATACTAGCCGCAGGTACCTCATACAGCAAACTGAGGATATCATGGGGATCTCGCAGGCATCTGCATCCAAAGTATTGCACCAGTTCACAGATGCCATGTCAACACATGCTAGTGAACAAGTACATGTCCTCAACGCATGTGATTAGTAGACCAGCAATATGCATCTCTCCAACCACATGGATGACTACACTGGGGTACTGGGTGCTATAGCCTGCACACACGTACACATCAAAGCACCTCCTGGTGAGTGGGGTAGGGCCTACATTCACTGCAGGGGCATAGCCTCCAACAGCTAGGCCATATGCGATGGCCAGGGCATTAGATTGAATGTGTGTGCTGTCTACCCTGGAAGCTATGATGATTCCGATATATGGCTTCTGACACAGCTGTACTACACCTTTGCCAATATGGACATCCTCTACAGTCTCCAAGTGGGGGATGCTGGGTAACCACTGGTGTTGTGGCTGATGACACCCATCAGCAATGCACACACACCTGAACACTCACACCATAATGAGGCAGATGCACAGGCAAGACATATAATTGAGCATGTGTTTGGGATGCTCATGTCATGGTTCTGGTATCTGGACACATCTGGTGGAGCCCTCCAGTATTCACTAGCTACATGCACACAATTTGTTATGGTATTTCCTATGCTACACAATCTGATCCTGCAGTAACAGTTGCAGCAGGAACAGCATGGGGCAGGGCCACACGGCCCAACACTACTGCCAAGGCCTGTACAGGCACAGTGTGACTTGTCGAAGGAACTACCTCAGCAGGGCCCAGTCGGCGAAAGGCCGTGCACAGTATGACCTGCCCTTGGCAAAGAGGCAACACAAGGCATATGCACTGACACAGTATGTACCCACGGATTTCCCCTCTCTGACTCGCACACAGTACAGTGGATGCCAAACATGACGCTACCTGTGCTCAGCCATGTATAGGTGGTGCACTGTGTGCATCCGACATAGGCAGCCCTCCAGCACTGTCCTCAGGTCCAGAACACCCCCAGGGTACATCTATTGATCTAACAATTGGCAGTTGTATTACAATGTGTATTTACCCATTGCTATGGTATGTATGTGAGCATACAAGAGACTTTGGTGTTCGAATGTTAGGGCAGCAGACAGTACACGTCCATAGTGGTACCATGACATCTGTAGCACATACAGGGGTAACAATGGTAGCCAGTAGTACACAGGGTGTCCTAACCCACTGCAGATTATGGGATGAACATCATGTGTGTCCGTACAGCCCACACACGTTCCATGCAGCTGGACAGGTGTGGACCAATACAGACAAATGATATACAATGGCCTATGGATATGCCCAATGAATGACACCAACCCCCAAAGACACACACAGACTACAGCAGGCCAGGCAGTTTGATGTAGGTTGTGAAAGCTAGGACGTCCAACACCACTATGCTGGTATTTAAAGCTGGGATCTGACGTACACTGGTATCCCTCCAACCAGCAATTTAGGTAGGTCCACACACTGACATGGAGTACCTGGCATACCAGTACAGTAGCGGCAGATGTGTACAACTGTCAGCTGTGCCCCCCATCCAACCTATACATGTGAGAGTCATGTGCACCACCCACGGTGCTGTGCAGGACTGTGGATGCGGTTGGATGTCCCTCCACGCTATGCAGACATGTAGCAACTGTCAATGCCACATGACCATTAGCTACCCTGCAGACATAGCATGACACCTGTCTGTGTAGAACGGAGGGGTCGGCAACAGAGTACTGACTATCTGGACATGTCACATATGCAATACAGTTTACCATATTTGGCATGCTCACACACATGACGGTATGACGGTAATGTTGGTCAACAACATGCGTAACAGTCATACTGGGCATGCTCACACACTGAAACACAGGATGGCCAGGCATGCATACAATAGTGGTTCGGACATATCTGCCAGTACATTGCTATACGGTTGGATGGCTGTACTGTATTGTGTGTGTGTGTGTGGTCTATTTCTGTACATATGCCATGGTCTATTGTTAATTCACATGAGCTATGTGCGCAGGGTACTGCTACCAACACGTGAATAGGACGGTTCTTTGTTTGCGGACAGACCGACGCCTTTGGATACGAACTGGGTAAGGCACATTCCAGCAGGTGGGAGCAGTTGTGCGTGGGTTTGCACAGTGTTAAGCACTGCTGACCTCTGGTTACAGCACCTTATACCCGTTTAGACTCCACATGTCTTTGACAGTACACTACTGACATACTCGTAGACAAACACGCTTACAGCCGCTCGCTCACCGACATTTGTGTTTACATTTGTCACTCACGCTGGGTGTGTGCGATCCCTTGTGATGCGTATTACATCGGACTACATAACTACAGTATCAGGTATGTCTAACCATTTGGCGACGGCAGGCGTTTGACTGTACGGACTCGGTGGCCTGCCCAGTGACGTTATCATATTATATGCGTGTTCCTCATATGATCCTCTCCCATCTGCCTGATACATGGGAACCGATACTCTGCAATGCTGACATGTGAATGTTATTTTGTTAGCGCAGATGTCCGCCGAGTCATGCTACCGCATGCCTACTGTATGTTTTCCACCTTTCAGATTGCACGATGGGAGACTGTAGGAGTAACACCTTTGCCACTTTGCATGGGACAGTCCCTCATTAGGCATATGTCATGTGACAATACTCTGTCCATTGCTACTGTCCTGATTAGGGGACATTCTCATATTCTACGTGTCTGTAGTGGTTGCTTGTTACAGTTCTTGTATACCTGACACGTCGATATGTTATATGTAGTAGCATAATCAACTTTACTGCTGCTAGACCATGCTTTAATTTGTGCTGATATGTATATTTCTGTACTATGCATGGCTGTAGGTATGTTCTGCCCTGGTACGTCTGACATTCCTACAGAGCAGGTCCCACTTTGGCCATTCAGAATGTTGGCGGCCCTATAGATCCTATATGTAGAGCTATCACATGTGTCAAGGCAACACATACCCACAGCCAGTAGTAAACTGACTACTTCAACGGTTTGCATACGTTAAGGTTATTCTTGTAGCATTATAATTGCTAATACTGTTTCCTATTACATGTAGCTGTTTCTGATACAGCAAATTAATTTCTGACACCAATACACACAATTAATGGCCTCCTTTCCCGGACTCACAGGCCATGTGCCATAACATTCATTTTGCAGGACACATCTGCCCAGACGGGTGTGTCCCTCAAAGGCGTATGGGTGGTAAATCTCATCTATTATGCTATCATATACCTAAGGTGGTCAGCAAATTATGCACTTTCCGTCACTAGCAGACCTCACATACCAATGGGGGAGAATGAACACTGTATCAGTAACACTGCATAACACCCTGTGGGACACATTTAGACAATTGGTTCAATTAACCAGACACATTGACAGTCACAGAGCATATGTATTCATTCACGTTTGTCGAGGTACATGCTGTTTATGACTCATACATGTTGTCATCTGTCATTACCTGTATTCCGCCACCTGTCCACCTAATATCACTAGTTCTGGAAGAGTTTAGTTGGACTTTGTTACATTCTGATTCATAACTATTGTCGCCCATGCTAATCAGGTACACGACACTGATTTGGTCCCTATGTAGTCCCCCGATGGTTTACAGACTATCCGGTAGATGTGCTCTTCAGGTTTGGGAGATATAAGCGTCTGCTATGCCCACATAGGAATATTAATGACTTCCACTGGGCAGGCCTACTACATCTCTGCCAACCAGCACCTGCACACTTAAGCCCATTATTGCATACCCATGGTTCACCTACCTAGCACCCCTCTACAGCACTCATGTCAAATACTTACTGTGAGCGCAGCTGGGGTATGAGCACACCCCTACACATTGCCCACTCTCCCCATCTCGGGACACGTCATACATTTTGTCAACCCATGCATTATCACACTCGCGCAACCTACTGTTCTATGTACACCTACATCCTGCTCACATCAATGACAACGGATTCACACGTACACTGAATTTTTGGTGTCCCGCAAGGGACACCGTTATCCATGTTTAAAGTGTAGACCTTGCAGATCTCTCCCACTGGTACTTTCCTGCCAGTGTTTTGGACAGCAGCAGTGTATTTATCTTTATTGCCTGTCTGTATGTCTGACCAGCCTAGCTGGGTGGTGTGGGGGGTACAACATTTATTTATTGGACCTCTCAGTCACATAAGCCCGGGCTGTAAATACGTTACCCCTAATTGCTGTAAAATAACCTAGTTATGTACATGTGTATATCTACAATGACATATATATTTGTTTTGTGTGTATGTGTATATATCAATACCTGTTGTATGTGTGTATATATATATATATATATATATATATATATATATATATATATATATATATATCTGTATATATATCTGCATATATATCTATCTATATATATATATATATATATATATATATATATATATATATATATATATATATATAGTTTCATAGTTTCATAGTTTAGTATCAGGCTATCTGCCCTGGGGCATTTGCAAGCCTAGCCCTAGAGATGTGGCTTTGCCACCCCATGTAGTGGTACTAAGGTGTATAGAATAAATTTAGAATACTGTGCCTTTGTCTAGTAGTGTCACATTGAAGACCCCCTTACTTATTAAAATTAGTTTACTGTGCCTCTGTCAAGTAGCGACACAGGGGTGACCCGCAGGGTAAACCTACGATCTCCCATCCACTCGTCAAGATTTCTCTTGAAGAGAGTCAGTGAGGGCTCTGCCTAACATGGACTGGGATTTTGTTCCAGAGTATGGGAAGCCTCTGAGTTATGAATCTGTCCCTCCAGCATGTTCTATTCATATATATATATATATATATATATATATATATATATATATATATATATATATATATATATATATATATATATATATATATGTGTGTGTGTGTGTGTGTGTGTGTGTGTATAAATAAATAAATAAATATATATATATATATATATATATATATATATATATATATATATATATATACACACACACACGTTTTTATCTATATATACATCTGTGTGTCCGTTAACCTATACATTTCCCGGACATAGACACTTACGCATGCGTATTGGGTTTTATCTCTGCTTCAACAGCATACTATTGCCTTAGTCATTATGACACCGAAACTTCACTCCGGTGAACTTGTGATCAGTATACTGCGCATTATACAGCGGACAGATGTCGCACGTTTTTCATGTCTGGGGTGCCGCTGATAAGTGAGATGTGATACAATGTCATTCAACCTATTACTCGTATGCGCAGCCTATTATTCCTGCTACTGTGTTTGTTTCTGTGCACATTCATATTATTAATGTTAATAGAATGAGTGTTTGTGTTACTGAGATTGTACGTCAACATATTGATGTCTGCATGTAGTTGTGTCTTTCTTCTTTTCCCGGTTTGGGATTGTCACAGCAGAACTCCGTTCCGCTCATGGTTGGCAGATAGGTTTTACTTGCCGGGCTGCCAGCCCTGATGCACAACGTCCAACAAAGATACGCCCATTCATGCATGTCTCCACGCAGACAACGCTCTATCTGGGAATCGCACCTATGTACTAGCTGACCTCCATGGGCCACTCCATTGCAGCAGGCACAACATACCCTAGAACTCCTGTGTCCATAATTGCATATCCATAGTTTCTCCAGCAAACCCGTGTTGAGTTTCCACGCATAACAGCCATTATCCACCTGATATCGCAACCATGACACACCTTTACACATTGCCCTCTCCAGAGCGTTGGGGCCCTACACACATTTTGTATCACCTCGTGTATTCACAGGGTCCCCATCCATTCATATTTGCACATATGTGCCTTTCCTGGTGTTATGGATTACGAATGGTTTGCGGGTTACAAGTGTAGGTGGTCGGAATATGTACTACATTCCATCTGTGTATAATGTTGACGTAGCACTTCAACGAGGTTATGGCCACTGGTATAACCCTGCCTCTGGTGTGAATAGCGGTGCTCTACTCACTCTTGTGCAGCTTTATCTGACATACGCTGCGAGCACTTTATAATACCTTACTTGCTCTAGATTCCCTTCACAACCCTTATGTTTGCTTTCATCTTTTGGAGTTTATTCTTTATATATATATATATATATATATATATATATATATATATATATATATATATATATATATATATATATATATATATATTGATATATAATTGCATATTTCTGTTATGTCTGTGGATATTTATCTATACACACATCTATCTATCTATCTATCTATCTATCTATCTATCTATCTATCTATCTATCTATATGTATATCTATATATATAAAAGTTACAGCTGTACAAGACAACATACATTTGCTATGCTACAAGCTGCGTACACACACGCAGGTGCACTTGCATCTACTTATTCTGAGTTACATATCTTTACTGCCACTTCTTTGTGATTACATGTGCCTTATTCCTTATGAAAGTACCACTTTGTTGGAATCCAGTTAACTCCCCTATGCGAGACACGCGGTCACCTTTACATGTATAAATGTTGGCTTTACAGCACAGAGGCATTCATTACACAATAAATTAATATGTGCTATAGTTGTACTAGAACCGGGAATGTCTTTATGTTAGGCGGATGCTCTAACCACTATACTATTGTTATTCTGCCTCATTTATATGTATACCCATGATTCATAGCTACTCTGACATACGCCTCACCGCTTCACTTACACAGCAGGCATCCATTCTCCTGCTGGGAAAACCACAGTACTACACTTCCAACATTCCCTGTTTCCTACTGTTCTGGACTCGTGCTGCATGTCTACTCACTCCAAGGATATTCAGAACTCCTACCCTTATAGTCCTCGCACATACATGTGTTTGATGTGCAGAGTGTTCATGTGCTGGTCCAGGTTTAGGCTTGTCCAACTGGTGACTAGAACTGCCCTGTGGCTGTTCAAATATCAGATGTAGTACATGGACAGTTAGTCCAGATTTTAAGATTCTGCCTGTGTTTACAGATGCCGGTGTTTGGCCACCTCTGACCACATTATTAGGTCGGCACTGCATAATATAGGGTGGGGAGTGGTTCCACTACATAATATAAGGTGGGGGGGGGTTTCCACATGTTTCCCTTCACATTTGACTATTTCATTCATTTATATATACAATGAATATTATTTTGGCCATCAGTTATAAATTCACTATAGGTATGCAATAGTCCAGTGACAGTTGGTTAGTGTACATATGTGTACGGACCTCTGTGATACTCGGGGACTAGTTTCTACAGTGACAGGGACAAGACTATGACAAATCAGGGACAATCACGGACACTTCTATCATATTAGTACTATTAACTTGGAACGTGTTGACAGATTCGTATTACTACTGATTTTCTGCAGTTAAATGCGTCTATTGCTCTTAATTGTTGTAATTAGTCATTCTCATTCAACACCTTTCCTCCAAAGGTCACTGGTTTTGTGAGTGATTAAGAGGGTGGCCAGTTCTTGTGCAAATGCTCTGAGCATTGGTAGGGTTGACACATTGTCATATGTACAGGTTGGGATATATTCTGGGGACACCAGATTGTTTAGGCCAACACATACCCATGGTCAGTATAGGTTTAGAACATTCATTATTTTCCTAGCTGAGAGCCTATACCTTTCGCACTTTAGTTGTTAGCCTGTTTCTTGTACAAATTACATATTTTCTATCCTGACATGACCACTTTAGGCAACTGTTACATGCAGTATGGTACATAGTTATTTCCTACAATCACAGGACATTTGGCATTGTATCATTGTTGGTCAGGACACACCTACCCACACAGTGACTGTCCCTCACACTGTGGATCAGGGGGTATTCTGTTTATGTCAGTGCCTTCATCACCCTATTTCCAAGTGCCACTATACGAATGTGTACAATATATTCTCTCGATTATTCATGTCGGGACACGTGCGTCAAGGGCAGGTGTTTGATCCTGGGTAGTAGGTTCTGTATGACCATCTAGGGCTGGACAGTCTCGTGCACCACTACTGTATATTCCAACTTGTGTCCAGATATCTACAGGACTGGACATCGTGTCTTTATACCCATTCTGATGTTTACACATGTTACTTATTCCATGAGGGATATCCAAAAATTTAACAAGACCAATACCGACCATTCTTTTGGCTTTACAAAAATGTGCTGGGGGTTTTACTTGCAAGGGATACATAGTTTGCAATCCTGAAACTGCCTAGGGTGACACTGCCTACTACATATGAGTAGTGGTCACTATGTGTAGATATGGCTGCGCCAAGCTAGTAGGCCATGTATGGCTGGATTTGGTGGATGTTCAGGTATGGGGGCGGGTTGTGTGCAGCGGAGGGGATGATGGGTATTCCATTGTGCATCCAGGTGTGTTGCATTTGAATTGGCCGGTTCCATCAGGACCAATCTGTGGGTATGTGCCGGTGACATTTCTGTACATTTGTATCGCACATTTAAATATTCATATGTTTGTGGGATTGTGTTCTACAGTATGGCCTGTCAGGTTGTATTGCAGATGTGTATACATGTTCTTTGTGTTTCTTTCTGATTCCCCTGCTGCTCCCACATACACCTCCAGTTCACCTATTCTGCATACGACACAGTCTCGCCTTTGAGGATTATACCATTACCCACCCCCCATGCACACATATTCCTGACACTCCATCCATCACTGCTTTGGTTGATGGCCCATGACACGGTCAAGGTAACACATTGCATAAACTACATATGTCAGGTACCTGTATGGTTTTGTGGACTACCCTGGCATGTTTCACCTTCCACATGCTATACATCACGCACATAGGTACACGCCCATACTTAACTTTCATGACATGGTTGGCACACCCGGGTAATACCCGATCAACTGTGACACATCCTAATAAGTACGGCTTGGATCGCATATGTGCGGATTTTGGCTGACTGCTCTGATCATTGGTAGGATGCCACCTTTTCCTATGTCCAGGATGGGATATATTCCGGACACATATCCGATTGTACTGGACAGCACATACCCACAGTCAATGCTATGGATAATACTGTTCCTTTAAGCCTACATGTTGCCTTATTGTTGTAACAGTTTATATGCTCCTTCTGTTTTGTTTTCATGCTTATTCTATTTCCTGTCACATATGGTGTGTTAAATACGGACATACCTATTGTATGTGACTATTACATGCGTTGTGGGATATAATTCTGTTATACGGTCACTAGATATTTACATTTATCATGGTTTTGTTATGGACACATCTGCCCAGCTGTGTACTCTCCCTCACAATGTGGGACAGCTGGTGACCCTGACCATTGGGCTGGAGATAGCCATTGGTGGAGCGCTAACATGATGCGTTTCACTTCCACTTGGTATAACTATCTGCACTATGTTGGACTACAGGCACATGGTTTTCAATGTCATTTGTTCAAGGAATGGGGACCTGTTATTCCCTACCATGCATTTGTGTTTGCTTCTTCATTTTGTGTTCGCAGGAACTGTCTTGCATGCTTTGCATATGTTTCAGTATCCACGGACACTGACAGATGTGATTACTATTGCATGCAAATTGTTATATGCTAGCATTTTAGGTTGCACGTCGACAGCTGACATTTCCACTCCTCCATGTGGCACTTTGACACACCCTATGCACTCACGCTCGTTTCCTATGCATGTGGCTGTGGCTGCAGCGCGCCTTCATTAATATGCATTTGGCAGTACTGCGCCATCTTCACGCCACACGATCAGCACAAGCCTAACACCGGCCTTGCACCGAGCTTCATGAATCCCAGGGATAATCTATTTCAAGGAAGCCAAACCCTTCTTTGGAACAGGGAATATATAATCTTGGTATACACTGATTCTTATAAATCATTTGGTGAGCATGAAGCATCCATTTTATTTTCCTTTCTAATCTTTTCAACATGTTTAGGGGCCAGTCAATCACTCCAAAACTGTAAGTTAGGACAGGAAGAGAAAATCAGTTTATAGCTTGGATTTTGTTCCTATATGTCAACACTGTTTTAAGAATTAAAGTCTTCTATGTTATTCCTTTATACGTTTATTCACATTTGTTCATGTTTTATTGTTGATCCTTCATCAATTCCCAAATCTTTATACACTCCCTCTTGCTCAAGTTCTTTTATACCATGTTCTTGTCCCAAACTGATGTTTTCCTGGTTCTGTAGTTTTCCCGCTTTAAAGGTTGCTTTTGCACACTTATCAAGACCAAATGACATTCTTATATCATCTGAAAAGGTGTTGACAGCCTGAAGCTGTGCTTTCACTTCCTCAACTGATGAGCTATACAGTTTTAAATCATCGACAAAGAGACGATGAGAAGTCTTTAGACTTGTTGTTTTCTAGGAACCAAATTATAGCCATGGCCTAAGCTGTTAAGTAAACAGCTTAATGGGTTAATGGCAAGGTAGAATAGCAACGGTGACAAAGAGTTACCTTAGAATATCCCATTTTGAATTTTTATCCTTGTGATAATAATCTGTCCTTTATCATGGCTCAATTGCAGATTGGTCTGCCACTGTTTCATGGTCACTGTAATGTGGTTGATCAGTGTAGGGTGTATCTTATACATTTTTAAGTATTCTTTTATCCATTAATGTAGGATACTATTAAATGCATGTTTTTTAGTCAATCCATGCCACACTTAAATTCTTCCCCTTTTTGCAGTTCTCCAGTATTACTTTATTTAACAACAAATGATCCTTTGTTCCATATGATTTTGTTTTATTGCCCTTTTGTTCTATTTCCATAACTGAGTTATCTTCTAAATGACTATAAACCCTGTCATAGGTTCATAGGTAGGTACTAGGCTATCGGCCCAAGGGCCTACATAAGCCTAGCCAGCAAGGTTCCATAGCTTATGCCACCAAAGAAAGTTATTTTCTTGTGCCACTGTCCAGCAGAGACACAGAAGTGATACTCGGGGTGTATTTCCTATTTCCTATCCACTCATCAAGATTTTTCTTGAAGAGTGCTAATGAAGAACTTTGCTTGACATAGATGGGTAGCTTGTTCCAAAGTTTATACATCGTCAGAAGGCAAGTTATTGGTCTATAATTTTTAGGGTAGCTTGCAGGTTCACTCTTAAGTAGGAACATTGTTTTTCCTCTTATTAGCCAAGTTGGTGTCTTTTTGGGGTGCACATATAAATAGTTCCTACTCATGGCTAAATCCTCGTGCAAAGATGTTAATACTTTTAACCAAAACTTAGTTACTGCAGAATAGACAGATTTATGTTGATAGTGATATATCCAGCAGATTTTGCTATAATCTTATGTCCCTGTTTGGATCATGAAGCATTATGATGTACATTACCTTCTACCCTTCCACCATCACCAGGAATGATGGTAATTATACCAATATTGGTCTAGCATTGTTTGATGATAATTTGCTGATACTGTTACAAGACCTAGTTCAGCAGCTCCCCTGACTTTGAGGAATATTGGCTGAATGGCAGGCATTATCAGGATACTAGGTGAATCTGGAGAAATCAATATTCATGGGGTGTAATATAACTAATCTCCTAGATATTCAGGAATTGTATTGATGTACTATAAATCCACTTATACTTGACAAATTTAGAAGAAAATATTGCTCTCACAGTTCAGGTGTTCAAAACCTCAAACATGCAGTGCATTCAGCATATTAGTGACACCAATTTCAGGAGTGGCATTCTTGGGCATTGACACAAGAGGCTAGATTAGTGCTAATTAAAATGGTCTTATGTCCTAAAATTTTGTAGCAACCAATTTGCTTACAATTTAAAATTATTTTTTTAACTAAAACATGAGCATCGTAGCACTCCGTGCAAGCATGGTATAAACCATATCAACCATTTGCTAACAGTTTGCTACAGTTTAACATTAGAATTTTCTTTTTACGACAATATGTTGAAGGAGAGTTGGGGGCAGGGCACAGAAATGGGACCTACCTGAATTTCTTTATCTTTTTTTTTTTTTTTTTTTGCTCTTCAGTAGTAGAGTTGGGTGGGTGTAATAAGCTGATCATTTACAGTGTAGAAATCAACTTAGTACAGGGAAGTGTTTTTTGTTTTGTTTTGTTTTCTTTTTTTGCTCTACACTTGAAGAGCTGAGGGGGGGGGGGCACTTATTTATAGTACCAGCCCAGGGTGCTGGCTGAAAGAGTTATGCTTTGGGGATCCTCTTTGTGTATTTTTATCTGGTGATTACAAACTGAGTACAGTCATATAATCCCCACTAACACAAATACCCTCCAAGAAAGGCTGAGACACACAAAGAACTAGTGCCATAGTGCCACGGCCACCATCTAAAACTCAATGCCAAGTAAAGCATAATAGTATCCTTTGAGAAAACAGCTACCCCTGAAAACTACCATATTAATAATATACCCCTAACAGCAGACAATGTGGTCAGGAATCTGGGAACACATGCAGACAGTAGCCAGACCTTTGACCATCATGTGTATATGGCAGTAAGGAAATTATTCTATGTTATGCAACAAATAAGAAGAGGTATGACAGCTAGGTCCTAGAATGGCATTCTTCTGCTGTACTCAGTCCATATCAGACCAATCACTGAGTACAACTCCACATTTAATATATCTGACCAGGAGCAGCTACAGACATTCCTCACAAAAAGAATACCAGGTGCAAACTACATGTCCTACATGGTCTGCCTCAAAGCCCTGTCCCTATTCTCAGTATTCTACAGGCTCTTGAGAGTTAATCTATGCCTGGCATACATAACATCCTCTAATCCCTCTAATGGACCTGTTACACAACTGCAAAGCAAGTAGTATCAGAATTACCAAATCTAGGGACCTAAACCTCACCTGCAACATAAAAAGACATGGTAGAAGGATAGGTATGTGCCTCAGAGACTACTCCTTCTCAGGCATATCAAGCAATGCTCTTCCCCAACCCACATCAAGTGCAACTTGGAACAGTTGATGAGGAATCAGAAAGTTACTCCTGGTCTTACACATATGTCTCTAATAGATAGAGGAAGCCTGCACATGCTAGACTACCCATGCCCAAGTCTACATTCTTCTTCTTCTTTCGGCTTTTCCTGGTTAGGGGTCGCCACAGTGGATCACCTGTCCGCTCATGATTGGCAGTGGAGTTTTACGGTGTCAAGTTGCCAGCCTGGTGCCCAACTTCCACAGAAGGCACACACATGCATGCACTTACACCTAGGGCCAATTTAGAGTGTCCAGTCTATCTACAGCATGTCTTTGGGATGTGGGAGGAAACCGGAGCACCCAGAGGAAACCCACGCGACTACAGGGAGGACATGCAGACTCCACACAGAAGGCACCCCAGCTGAGGATCGAACCAGAGAACCTCTTGCTGTGAGGTGGCAACCCTAACCGCTGCACCCACTGCAGCCGCCCCATGCCCAAGTCTACATATATTCCATAAAACAACCCTTGTGCATCAATCTGTTAGATACATTTGAGAAGCAAGGCTAGGCTTTAAAAGACCCCCCCCAGTGGTCATTAGCCAAGTAATCACTTTACAACCTATGAACCAATATACACACACACACACACACACACACACGCATACACACACACACACACACACACACACACACACACACACACACACACACACACACACACACACACACACACACACACACACACATGTAAAGACACACACGTAAAGACACACACGTGTAGCACACATATATACACATGCACTAGTGCATGTAGACTCATGCACACCCAAAGTGAAACATGTCATGTGTTTACAGAATTTACATAGACTCAGTCAAGCTAAATGTATTAAACATTTTAAAAAATCTGTGCCTTATTAGACTGAAATTTATGTTTTGAACATTTTTATAAGAATTTTCTTGTCTTAAGTTTGTTTGCTCTCTTTTCTAAAACAGACCTGCAATGATAAGATTCTTCATCTGAAAGATCAGAATATTTTCAACTAGGCTGTGTACAATTTTAATATTTTAAAGTTTTTATACATAAGTTTATACACTGGCCTTTCTTATAACTTGTTTTGGTATGACATTTTAGTAGATTTTGTGTGCATATTAAAGAGATTCTTGCTTTAAATACCCTAGTAATATGCCTTCTAATTTATCCTCACGGGGGGGGGGGGGTTGTCTAAAGTAGAACAAGTTCCCTTACATTCATAATCAGAAGGTCATTGGTATGTTCCTTTAATATAATTTTTGCAATACATTTTAACATTTAACAATCACCCCAAGAATATTACACATGGCATGCTGCATTTCAAGATATTTGTTTTTTTTCTGTATGTCATGATTGATCTGGCATTAAGAAGTCCTTCAAGTGTGGTGGGTTCTATACACAGTATGTCAATTCTTTAACGATTGTCCTAACTTTGGCTGTTTCTGCTTTGCTTTGTAATGCAATCTGACACATTTTAATTTTTTCTGCTTATATTTTTCACACTTTTTACTGAGTAATCCAAAATTAGCCACACCATCTGCCATTTCCCACTGACACCACTTATCTCAAAATATGACACTTACAGAGTTGTTTAACAAATGTATTTATTATTTCTGTCCCTTCACTATTTCTCTATAAACATGACATCATACAACATTGAGTTAAACATTAAGATTTAATTGTTATGAGCTTTGGGTCAGTGATCTTCTGTGACCTTATGCATCCTTATCTGACCATGGTGGACTGCCATGGATAAACATTTCCTTTTGATATTCATATTAGCAGCACATAGTCCTTCTTGTCAAAAACAATGGTCTCCATCATCCAGTCCTTGGTTCTTCCTAGATGAACCCTACCCCACATCTCTAAACCAACCATCATTTTCTTCTAAGCTGACTTGAGTACCTAGGGTTCTCTCCTAACCTCAGCAGTCATCCATTGCTGACTTGAGCACCTAGGGATCGCTCCGAACCTCAGCAGTCATCCATTGCTGACTTGAGCATCTAGGGATCTCTCTGAACCTCAGCAGTCATCCATTGTTGACTTGATGTAATATAACTGCATCTCTTTTAGAGATGGGGTAGCCTATTAGAGAAATGACTTGAAGTCTTCATTGTGTACTACTTTCTTTCATTATGCACCACCTAGCTGCTTGGCTTCTGGGATTTGCTATATGTTGTCCTTGACTTCCTTCCATAACTTGCAGCTGCATCGTTTAACTTCTACCTGCTATAAGCCCATACTCTAACTATATGATCACATATGCATCAAACACATCCAAATTAATATGACTATAGGAAAGCCTGTCTGCCTTGTATATACCCACACCCTAGCATGTAATCTCCTTTCACCACATTCTTACCAATATATAGACCTTCAGTATGTTGCTGTTGACTGTCTTCTTCATCATCATGTTTATTAACTGATTGCTATGGGGGTGGGAGGATGGCATAATGGTTAAGGTGTTTACCTCACAGATGCAAAGTACAGGGTTTGATTCTCACATGGGGCAATTGGCTAGGCTTGAAATGGTCATGAACCTATATCTACCAGTTCATCATACGTTCTTTGTACTTCAATGTCACTGCACCTCCAGATCAAATCCTTCATGAATTTCTCTTAGTTAGTAGCTTCCTATACCATTACTCACTGCTATTAGTCACCTGTTTATTCCATCTAGTCACATTTAATTTTTTTCATACATTACATTTAAATGTTATCTGTATTATGTCACTTGGCCAGCATAGACAGTGTCGGTCACGTACAAAATAATGAAGTAATACTGCAAGATTCTTAATGATGTCAATTAATTTCAGCAAATAAGTGCAGACAGGGCTAGATTACTTAGTAAATACAAAGGACTTTAAGCATCCCATGTTGCAAAGAAGATCAGCAAAGCAATGTGGACATATCTTTCTAAGAGAGATGCAGGATTAAGCAATGAACCTTATTGTGTGGAGCTACTATAAGGCACTTGTTGGATACCCATCAAAGTGTTTAAACTTAAATAAGATATCTACTCATGAAAACATATAGTATTAAACTGTACATAACACCTTAGGGTTCATCTTCATAAGCAGAAATGGACATAACAAAGTTTGGCAAGCAACTGTAACATTCAACAATGGCAGATGTCTACAATACTGTTATTAGCCAAACCATTAGCTAGTTTCCTTATTTGTAGTTTAAATGTAAATAGCTCTACAAATGTGAATAAGAGATATCTGTTTTAATTATTTTATGGTATACATGTAGATAGTTGTTTAATAGATATCAGATAGTTATCTGCTTATCAAAAACAACAGGTAGAACTTAGCTTTGGTGTGGATATTTGGTCTGGTACTGTTGTGCTTTTAAATCTTCTGTTGCTGTTTTGGACATAATGGCTGTACTTCCAGATAGATTGCTAATCTTTGATACTAGAGCACACATGGGCATTTTCAAGAAATTGTTATCTATGTTCTTACTAATTTAAAAAGGAGAGAACATTTTTTTGATAAAATAAGACTTACATGTTTGTAACAAGTCATCTTATCATGCTAGGGAATTGGAAATGCCATGTTAGATCAACTAATCACTCTACATCAAAAGATGTTAAAAGAGAATTAAAAGGATTAAAAACATGGACATCTTTTATTGGGACATTCATTGGGGCCTATTTATAAGTGAGGTAGTTTGTTAACTGACAATGATTGCTTTTCTTATTCTGACTCATGGATTTTAAATCATTTTAAAATTATATATCTGTCTATGACAGATCATAAAGTTATATTATTTAGTCTTTCTGTAACATTTTTTTTAGAAGGAAAGGGTATAAAACATTAAATGGTTGGGTTTTGGATGCTCCAGAATATCAAGGGGCTTTGTCTCATTTTTGGAAAGATGACCTTACTTTACTGGGCTTTTTTAAAAATTGGACTCAGTGGTAGAACAATTTCAAGAAAAAGCACAAGACAGTATTCTACTGTTTATAGAGCATCAGTTAGTTGAGTGGCCTGAATATGAGAAATATTTAAGTATTATAAATTCTGATATTTTTATGGACAAAGCATATCTTTGGAAATAATTAAATTTAGATAGATTGAATATATTGTTATAAAAACATAAATATTTGCAGAAAAGAACTAAAAAAGATATATTTCTCTTTACAGAAAAAAAACATTGAAAGGGAATCATGTTTTATAGATTCTCTACCCTTGTCACACTCTTTATAAGAAATTTGATATTATGAAATTGGTTAGTGATTATGTTAAAAATCTGTTTCCTGTGATATTAGCATTTCTGTACAGTGATGTGGATAAACTATGGATGGGTAATAATTACTTAAAAAACTGAATAGCTTCATGATCTGTCATAGATTGAGATTGTTAAAGAATGCCTCATCCCCTGGTCCAGATGGTACCCAATACTGCATCTATAAAATGAGGGATGGCTCTTAAAAAGGTATTTTCTTATGTATATTGAATGAATGGTTGAATAATGGTATTTTGCATGATTGCATATGAAGGGATAATATGTTTTATTTTTAAGAAGAATGCCAGATCTGATTTAAAAATGTTTAGACTGCTTTCTTTCATTAATTCAGATTATAAATACATTTTTGTAAAATTTTACAACTCAGGCTGAGTAAAGTTTTCTTACATAAATTTCATCAAGGAATATTATAGCAATCACCCATGACTGGGTGTGGGTAATGCTGGATTTACTCACTGTTGGTGTGGTTTCATCACATTGGTAAAGACCGAGTCACCAAACAAAGCCAACCATGGATCAATCAGCATACTACCAGCCATGGGTTATTGTGATTATACAATGACATTATTTAAAAAAAAAGTTACTTACTTTTCTTAATTAATGTCCTTGTATAATGGCACTGTGCTGCTCTTCTTCATTTTCCCTGGTATCCTGGGGCTTTCTTGATGTACTGCACATACATATGGGACTTACTTTCCCATGCTTATGCAGTTCATCAGTGCTGTGTAAAGGAAGCAACAGAGAAAGGAAGATAAATGTTACTTTTTTTTTTAAAAAATAAATAAATTGGGAGACTTTCAATGTATGGGAGAGATGGGACAGAGAAAATGTAAGGATAATTACGTACGTTTCTCTAGTTTTGCATAACATACCTGATTATCCTTGTATTTTTCTCCAGTTTTTGAAAGTTTATTTATTTTTATCTTTATTTTTTTTTTTAAATGAAAAAAGTAGAATTTCCATAGCATATATTAATATAAGAAATTCCAGGCGACCGTGCTTTTTTCCATTGGTATATGCTTGATTTACAATGGGAACGTTAGCTGGGCTGTCTAATCAGCGTGCTTGTTTTTGAATGTTAATCGCCAGTCATTGTATAATTGGCATTAAAGGACGATTTAGTAGAAATATGTTGATTCTATTTAGAGAAGTTATTGATGCAATTATATGCACTGACTAAGGGATATTAATTACTTGTGATGTTCAAAAAGCTAATGATTCAGCTTTCTGTGATAGTCTTTCAAAGGTATTGAAAGGCTATGGTATATTTTTGCATCTGATAAAGACTATTCATTCTGTTTCTTAGATTTGGCATGTGGTAAATAGATTCATAAGAAAACATATACTGTTGGTCAGGGAGGTAAACAATGCCCCTTAGTGGTTTCCTGTTTTCCTTAATAATGAATGTCATTATTGAGAAGTATAGAATTTTACATTTGAATGCTGTTTTAAAACATTTTTATAAATATTGTCATGTCATTAATAATATCATACACTGATGATTTATATTTTATTGTTAAGCTGAACATTTTGTTAATATAGTTTTGTCTAATGTGATACAACTTTTAAGTAATGTCAGATTACAATTAAATTTACAAAAATGCATTGATTAAATGTGTTTTACATCATATCATTCCTTTTATTACTATGGATGGCAAAATATTGGGGGTGGTCTACTTTATTACTATGGATGGTAAGATATTGGGGGGTCTCCTTCACATTGTTGAACTCACTAATCATTGAACGCGTTTTTTTTTAATCCTATTTGTTAAAGCCTTCATCCATCAAACGATCATTTCAGTGAACTTTTTCCTACAGTAAGTAACCTGGGGGCTGTTATTGTGAATTTGCCCTTTTCCCCACTGTAGTGTGATTTTAGAGTTGGTATATTTAGTTAGGGGGTGTGGGGGCACAGACCCACTGCCAAGGTGGGTTTTAAAAGTGCTGCTTTTGTTGTGATCAGTAGGTTGGCTCAGTGGTTGCTTATCCTGAGAAAAAGTTTCACTGAAACAATCATTTCATGGATGACGATTTGATAAATAGGGTTTGACAAAGAGATGGTCGAAGATTAGTGAGTCTGACGATGTGACTTAGGCCCAATATTAGGAATTACTTCTGACCTTAAACACATCTATTTATGGGAAAAGGACACATTATAACAAGATGCACATACCCTGTTTTAGACATGGAATTTTTTAAGTTTTTGTTTAGAAAGAACTTTTATATTTTACATTGTTAGGTTATATGGGACACATTTTTCCTTTCCTTAAATGAAAAATAAAGTTTATTTTAATTAATTATTTATTTATTTTTTTGGGGGGGTAGATTAAATCCAGTTGAAACAAATACTCTTTATTGACTAATAGGAGACAGTGTGTTGGGACTGCTAAATCCTATTCCATGTCTGTTGTCCCTTCATTTATACTGGATTTCAATAGTTTGGTTCATCTGGAATAGATCAACCCAATATAATTTTGAAGGAAAAATTAAAGATAGCTGAGGGATCTTTTAACTTTAAAAAGCAGAATCCTTCTCATTATCTTATGAAGGAAACAATCTTTTATTAAAAATTTCATTCTATTATTAGTTCAGAGGTTGATAGTAGAACACTAGGCTAACTGCCCTGAAGGGATATTTTAAGTCTAGCCAATAACTCTAGAGCAGAATCAAACCCTGTACTTTAAGACCCTAAGCATTACATTAAACCCTCCCTCCAAAAAAAATAAAAATTGTTTCCCACCTTTGGGGAAATCACAGGAGTCAGTTCAACTAAATTGTGCAATGGAAGAGCCTGAACTTGGGGAAACCACATTCTTGACCCCCCCCCCCCCTGCCAGGTAAGTAACATTTGTAAGCATAGCTGATCATTTATACAGAAAGTTATAGAATATAACTATCATGGACAAATGTTATTATGACAAACCCAGGTGTCTTCTGCCTTTTCATTTTTACATACTAAACAAAGGAGAGACACATCTAAACATACTAGCGATGTGCTTCACTTTTTATGGCATTTGATGTTAGGCAAACTCCCTGTTAAGGAACAAGTGAAATATAAAATAAGAGAACAGAGACTATACAATATTTGTAAACCTAAAGAAACTTCTGCAAATTTCCATGAATGTTCTACAATTCAGGCCTATTGGAATGTTTTACTGTGCCATTACACTACTGGTTTTCTTTTTCCTTTGCATATTGATATGATTTTGTATGGGTGTTATGATATGTGTCCATTATCTATGCAGAGCACACTTTGTGGTATATTTGGGCAACTTGTTGTGAGGTACAATTATATAATAAATTGTGGGATTGTTCTTTGATTTTGTGAAAAAAATGTGAGTGGTTGTGGCAGAAAGATTAGAAGAATATATGCTGCACCTCAGAAAATCCAAATCCCATCGACCTACGTGCTTGAGAGACTTCAACCTCAGCACTGAAATAAATAGGACATGCTGGAGGGACAGATTCATAACCCAGAGGCTCCCTTCACTCTGGAATAAAATCCCAGCCCAGGTTAGGCAGAGTCCCTCATTGACTCTCTTCAAGAGGAATCTTGACGAGTGGATGGGCGATCGTAGGTTTACCCCGGGTATCACTTCTGTGTCACTGTTAGACAAAGGCACAGTATACTAACCTCGAAAAAGGGCATAGCAAAATTAATTTAAAATGGGTGGTGAAAGCCAAACACACTCTGGCTAGGCTTATAAATGCTCTAGGGCAGATAGCCTAGTATGAACCTATGAACCTATATATATATATATATATATATATATATATATACATATCTGTATATATATATATATATATATATATATATATATATATATATATATATATATATATATATATATATATATATATATATATATATATATATATATATATATATATATATATATATATATATATATATACATTTAGGAAAGTAATTTGATATTGATTATTAATCTTTCTTTTACTGTTTTATACTTGTTTTCTTGCTTTGATAATGTGTTAAAATCTGGATTTCATTTTGTGTATGTGTGTTATATATATTTATTTTAATCTTTATTAAAAAACACTACTCTTTAAAGAAAAAAAGTCCTCTAGGATCTTTCACATCCACCTGAGCTACCACCAACTTATACAAACTGGACCTCAGTTTAGCATCTCTTCTGAAGGATGATGCACTCAGGAGTACAACACCCCTCTTATGCTGCATTGCAGTGTTGGCAGTCCTTCTACCTAGTGCAGGAATAGAACCCACAGCCTTCTGCACCAAAGGCGGCATGCTACCTGTTGTACTACTGGCAATAGCTTTTTGTATCACAAAAAGAATTTCAAATGTCTACAAACCACCTGTAGTAACATCTTTAGATTTATCACTGTAGTTTCCAAAAGAAAACATCACTGGTTCTCTAGTGATAATGCCAAATGGCTTCCTTTGGAACATAGTACCACTCTACTTGTAGAAGATGTAATCTTTAAACTCACTAACCTTAACTTATTCCCCTTTCAGGAAAGCATACTACATGAAAAACCCACCCCCTGCAAATGTAGATCCCTCCCAGCATATAACTCTACCCTTCATGTAGTTCATTCAAAACTCTATTCCTCTTAGCATGCCTTCTCTATTTTGCCCCAAATATGTGGACTACCATCCCTCCATGTATAAAATCTATCACATCCTTTCCTAAATTACTCATTCATAAAATCAAAATATACATGCCTCCTAAACAATGGAATCACATAAACTCACCCAAAAATAACATTTTCCAGCATGCCCCACATGTATTATATTGCAATTATAAGAGATCAAAAAGTGTATTCTGTCTGACAGTGTTACAGATATCCTATGACAACTGTGTGTCCAAGTGTAATTGTTTAAAATGTATGTTCAGTCTGACAATGACTGCTGTGTTACTTTAGATCTGACTGGAAGTTTCATGTATCACCGGGCAGAGCCTGAAAATGGTCTAAAACTATCCCGGGTAACAAATACAAATAAATAAATTTAATGAAGTAATTAAGTAATTACTTAATTAAAATAAAACACATTCATTAATTAATTAAAATAAATAGCTGCACAACAAACAAACAGACAGATAAAAAAATAAATGTATTTACAAAGACCTACACTGTTAAAATTCTAATGTTGGGAGGGATGAAGCCTAGATGGCCAACTGAGAGCAGTGAATTTTGAGAGCTTCATAAACTAGTTTAATAATACAGGAACATTTTATTACTTTCAAGTTTAAAACATAAGAAATCTATAGATAAACTACTAAACTACATAAATATCAGTTTTGGTGGAGATATATTGAGTCACTGAATTTGAACAACTCAAGGAATTCTCATCCAGATGCTGCTTTGAAAAAAGAACTGCAATTGATGACATCTACCTTACAGGAACTGTCTTTGAAGATGGGTGGCTTTAAAATGACTTAGAAAACCCAAAATTAAATTCTCAAAAACAGACTGATACTCTTAAGCAACTATTACAGCAACATCATACAAAAATAACAAATATAGAGACATCTCTAAATAACATTGAGGGGAGACTCAAAGAGGAAGAATTCCAAAAAGAATTTCTGCTTAAGCAGAATACATGGCTGCTTAACAAAATAGATGACTTAGAAAACAGGGAAAGGAGAAACAACATAAGGATCTTTGGTCTGCCTGAAAACACTGTAGGAGAAGACATTATTTAATTTTTAACAAACTAGATTCCTGAATTTTTAGACTTGAAAGAGGGACTTTCATTTGGAATTGAAAGAGTGCATGGAGCACTGAGGAAACCTGCTTCTAACTCAACAAATACTCCACCTAGATCCATAGTTATAACATTTCTTTCATTTCTGGACAAGAAACTAATATTAAAATCTGCTTGGAAAAAATCACCCTTAAAATACAATCAAAGTCTGATAAGGTTTGACAATAATTATTCTTCCGGAATACTAGAACAAAGGAAAAAAGTTTGGCCAATAGTAAAACTGTTGAAACAAAACAACATTAAAGCACAGCCAAGACAAAAATACTTTTTGCGAATGAGATGAGAACCTTTAATGACTTAGAAGACACTACTATATTCATGAAAAACAACAGCATAGTGTGTATCCCAGAAGAAATGGAATGGATGCCCCCTACCTTTATAAGAATAAAAGAAACAAATCCTTGGACTGATACTAGAACAAAGAAACAAAAAACTGAATTCCAAGATAGCTGTCCCAAAAAAATAACTCTTACAACTACATCTCTCAAAGTATCAATTGATATGGTACATCACTTGTCATCTGTTTTTATTAAAAAAAGGAGGGTTCCTTAAACAATTGAGAAACAGTAATGATTTATTCAGAATGTTCAGAGTCCAATAATTCTTCACAAATGTAGGTCAAGACGGGTTACTATTTACATTATATATAAGCCAAAGTAACATATAATACAAATATAGAAGTTTTTATTCCCCTACCTGAACTCAGTGAATACTTATCTTGTTCATTTTTCATTGATTTTACTTATAATAATTTAAATAATTAATTAACTAATTCAACAAGGTACCATTCATCAGAGTTCAGACTCAAATGTAACAAATTAACATCATATATAATAGCAGTAACGGTAGAGTGTTTTGAAAAAAAATGCTGTCATGGAGACTAATGCCTTCATCAGTCATAGGGTCATAGGCTAACTACTCTTGCAAGCCATTGTAAGCCTAGCCAATTATCCCTTGTGAGACTCAAACCCTGCACTTTGAGTTTGGAAGGCAAACACCTTAACCATTAGGCCACCCTCCCAGTTAAAGTATGATTTAGAAATGTCATGTATATCCTGGTTAAATAATAGTAGCAAGCTTTTAGTACAAATGTCACCATTATTCTGTCTAAATATAATTGATATCAGTTATGGCAGGTATCACAGCTCTGAATGCTGTTTGATCAATCCTGATATGGTGTTCGTGGATGCAGCCATGTCTGGCAGCTAGTACAAATGTCATTATTATTCTGTCTAAACATAGTGAATATTAATGATGGCAGGTATCATAGCTTCAAGTGCTGTTTGATTAAGCCTAACATGGTCTGTGGTGGATGCAGCTGTGTCTGGCAGCTGTTGTATGTTGCCGTTTTCATCTCCGGGAAGTCAAGGGTTGCGGCTTGTGATCCAGGATTACTGATGCATGTGTATTAGGAAGCGACATTTGGTGTTTTAGCCTGGATCCAGGGAAGGGGATGGATAAAACTGTGATTTGGGATATTTTGGCAGAGAATAATTTGTTTATACATCTGCTGAGTGAGAGGTGGGAAGGCTGGCATAATGTGTTATCTCTTGTTGTGGTGGCTTGTTGGGAGTTTTTTTTTTTTTTTTTATCTATTTGCTCTCCATTCTTTTCCTGGCTGCTGCCTCACTGAAAGAGAGGGAGTGAATTTAGGCTTGAAGTTGCAGTGAAATGAAGCTTTGCTTCAGGTGCATTGTGAGCCTCTGGTATGCGCTACACAGACACACTAACAGAAGCAGACGCTCCCAGGTTGCTATGGTAACAGAGACAGAGTGATTTGTTTAGCTCATTAAGTTGATTCTTGATTAAAAAAGGAAAAATGAAAAAAAAAATAATAAGCACAATTTTATATTTAAAATGTATTTTGGTCCAAACACATTAAGGACTTATATAAGAGTGGAAGTTGAAAGATTAAGAGCACTTGGACTTGTGCAGTACCATTTGCAGTGGTCTGGGAGTTGAGCTTGCTCGGGCATGTTGGGCATATGGGGATAGCTGATTCTAGGGGTGTTTGGGATTGCCAGGAAGTTTTAGAGAGTCATCAGATTTCCTTTGTGGAAATATCTATGGGAATAGAAAGTGTGTTGAGTGGTTCACTGTCAGAGTGGTCACTGCATGGAACAGGCTGGTAAAATGGAACCAGACAAATATTGGTTTGGATATTTTAAGAACAGCCTGGAAACACACCGCATCAACTAGTGAATGGTATTCTGGCAAAACTGGATGGGCATTGTTGCCCGTGCTTGAAGTACTGATATGTGTGTATGTAAGGATGGAAATATACTTATAACAAATAAAAAACTAGAAGGGTCTCATAATTTAAAGTCTATGGACTGTATAAACATGCTTGGAAGGAGCTAATAATAAGAATAAGCATTACCGCTTGTGGTCTCTCAAATAACTAAGCAACAGAAAAAAAAAACAAAAAAAAAAACACCATATTTATGTAATGTATGATTTTAGTAAATCTAGACATAAAATATATAATCATCATATAAGATGAAGCAGTCTGCTGAATTTAGATATTAAATACAGGATGTAATAACATGGGCTTGTGTATAACAACACTGCTGTTTTAACTTGTCATAAATGACATACACTACTTTGAACATCAAGGGGAAGCATGATGATTTTCTTATATAAGTAAATATGCATAACATGTCATGTAATTGCTTTAACTTGAATTGTTGTTTTTGTAACCCATCTTGACCATATATAATACTTAAGAGGTTACCAAGGTAACTAATGTTTACACATGACATCAAACTGACACAGTTGTTCAAGAGAAACAATAGAAGCCTGAACTTGAAATATCACAGAATGTAACAATCATATTCTGAACAAATAGTATTAAATTGGCAATAGGCACTCAGTTTAATAACATGGACTTGTGTATACTAACACTACTGTTTTAACTTGTCATAAATGGCATACACTATATTGAACATCAAGGGGAAGCATGATGATTTTCTCATATAAGTAAATGTACATAGCAAATCATGTATTTGTTTTAACTTGAATTGTGATTTTTGTAACCCATCTTGAGCATACATAGTACTTAAGCTGTTACCACGGTAACTAATGTTTTATACATGACATCAAACTGACAAAATTGTTCAAGGGAAACAATAGAAGCCTGAATGAGGAATGGTAGAGAAAGTAAAAATCACATTCTGAACAAATTGTATTAAATTGAAAATAATCACTCAGTTTAACCTTTGCTGATTATACAAAATAGAATGTTGCCATTTAAATCTAAAAACTTTCAGTATATGCTATAAAATGGCAATTTATAAATATGGAAAAGGAACTTGTAATCATTAATCATAATAAGTGAATTTCTTGTTTTTTAACCTATAATTTCACTTATTTTATAATAAGAAATGATAGATATGAAAATCCTTATGTGTAGGAAATGGGGGGAAGATGGATGCACTGATAATTAAATTGCACTAACTTTCATCAATGTTCACATATAACAAACTTGATGCTTTAAGTAAGTTAGCAGCAAAGTGATTACTTAAATGCTGGCAAACAATGAAATATAATTTCTGATATATCCAGTAAAAAATATTGTATTATAAACATCAGGTATAAATACTATTACCATCTATTTATATTATGTAATAAGTTTTGAAAGACCTCATCGATAAGGGTGAATATGTTAAATAACTGTGTGCTATAATCTTTTATTGAGGTTTTCTATATGATCCAGCCTACTTTACTAAGATTGAATTGCTTGTCATCTACTTTCATGTAAATATTAATTGCTTATACAATAAGTAGACATTTATATTGTATTAGAATTCTGTCTAATCTACAATGGTACTATATCTGTTCAAAATAATATAAATATAGCGTATTCCTATCACAAATATTCTCCAGATGATAATTCACTTTAAGGAGCTCAGATTTTCTGGATTGTCAAGGTATGAGTGATAATCTGATGGATTTAGGTTTATCCATCATATTAAGAATCATTATCATTCCATGGCTAGTGTGGATATTAGTGTTGTTAACAATTATTAATTTAAATTTGTTATTTCACAAAAGCATTTTCAGTATGCCTGACCAAAATATTACTTTATTGGTCAGTACTCAAAGTATAAAACTGATAATTTCCTTTAAAAGCTCAAACATATACTTTATAGTTATCAGAGGAAAATGTTTAATAGTTACAATAAAACAAAAATACATAGTCTAAATAACCTAAGATGGATTTAACTTTGTTATCTTTAAATACCAATGGCTTAAACAATCCTAGCAAGAAATCAAATCTACTGAAATATTTAAAACTGAACAAAGCACAAATTGTCTTTTATCAAGATACTCATTTCAAAACAAATGACAATTACAAATGGAATCCTAATGAATATATGATATTGGCACAATCTACTTATAAAACAAAGACAAATGAGGTAACAATTTTATGGAAAACAAATGTGATTAATCCATAAATCATTTATAAGTATGAAGATAATGAAGGCCTTATGACATTAGTAATAATTAAATATAATGATAGAATATGGACCCTCTCCGATTTATACTGGTTCCCAGGCATTGGAACAAGAACTGTTAAAAACACTTGGATTTCATTTCCAATAATTATAAAGGCAACTTAATATTAGGAGAAGATTTTAACTGTATATTTGATATTTCTGAAACTACAAATAGAAAACACTGCATACATCTGCTGTAACAAAAGCTTAAAACAAGTGGGTAGAATCAGTTCATCTTGAAGATACTTTCAAATTTAAAGAAGATAAATCTTTGTTGTTTTCCCATCAAGATCACAGATTTGGCAACTAAACTAGAATATATAAAATATTTGCTGCACATGACTTACATTCTAAAATCATTAATTTCTCAATTACTCCCTACTAATTTTAAGACCACAATTCATTGATACTAATAGTTCAAAATGGGTCCAAACTGTTAATCTTTAACTCCAGAATTCCAGCATATACAACTAAAATTAAAGAGTTCAAACCCTGGTTATTATCTGAATTACAATTCTTCTTAGATATTAATTACATCACATAGATAAATAAAATAATGATATGGGGCTCATTAAAAGCTTATATATATGATAAAACCCTAACTTGGTATAAAAAAATCAGAGAATGGTATTCTGAATTATTAGTTCTACAATCCCAATTTTTGTCAGTAAAAGTTGAAAAAAATCAAAATCATTTGGAGATGAAAAAGAATGTAGAAGTATTAAACAATAAATACAATGAAATTCTAACACATAAAACTAGTTTAAATTTAGAAAAAAACTAAAAATGAATACCTTGGTCACTTCTCCCAAATATCTACATAATTTATCCATAAGAATCAAAATACAATCAAAAGCTAATAACATTAAAATTGTCTTCCATGAAAAGAAAGGGAAAAATTTATCAGATATAGGTGACATTCTTGAGGCCTATAGAAATCACTATATGGAAAATTTCCAAAAAGAAAATATACATATTGATCAATTAAATCTAGATGAAACATGTTCTAATAAAAAATACCAGAAAAATTAAAACTAGAGCTGCAAGCACCCATATCCTACAAAGAAATTACAGATACAATAAAAGAGGGTAAACATAATAAAGCTCCAGGTATAGATGGCATAATTATGGAAATATATAAACTTTTTCCTTCACAGATACTATCCATCTTCCATAAAATTCTATTAGAAATTCAGTCACAAGCTTTAATACCATCCTCTTGGAGATATTCCTTAATCACATCAATCCTAAAGGAAAAAAAAAATCCCCAAACCTCTGTTCCTCATATAGACCTATATCATTATTAAATAATGACTATAAGAGATTTATGAAAATATTAACTAACAGAATGAAAATACCACTATCCAAAACAATAAATAATGATCAAACTGGATGTATATATCATAGACACACACAAACAGGGAGAATTAAATTTTCCTGATATAGAAACATATATAAAATCATCAATATCTAAAACAATCTCAGATTGGATAAGTCCAAATTACTCTGCAAATTGGAAAGAATTACTAACTGTAATATCAATAAATGAATTTGATTTACAAAAACAATTTCAAATAACAGATAAAAATAATTTGCCATGGCAAATATTATGTATTAGTATGCAATATAATATAACAAAAACCCAGTAAAAATTGTATGATTAATTATTACATTGACTCATTTAGGAAAATGTTTAATGCAAATATAGATTTAAAAATATGGTTTGATCTTTTAACACAATTTATAGTCACAAATAACTTTCCATATAAAAGCTATAGAGAAATTATTAAATCCTGTGAAAAGAAAGGATTTGTTTGTTGGCTAAAATGTATCAAAGAACTAAAAGTTTTACATATGCAAGAAATAAAAACAACATACAAAAGTCCACAAGACTGGCTAACTTTACAGTGTATTCTGTCATATCAGCAAGATTTAAGTAGAATAATTAGCAATTCTTCATTTAAAGAAATACCTAAATTTATGAATACATATATGAAATCATATATAATGACTTTGACATAGGAAACTGTATTTAAAAAATTTCCAAAATATTGCTAAGCTATAAAACAACACCCAAAAGCTCATATTTGAAATATATAACAAAAGGACACTCAATACATTTAACTGAAGATATTAAAACAAATATATTATTATCGATAAAATATACATCCTTTATACAATACTGGAAAGTTTTTAATTGGAAATGTTTGCACAGAGCTTTCTTAACACCAGACAAAATCAGTAAAATTAGTTCTTCCAAAAAAGGAATATGTTGGAGATGTGAGTAAGTACACAATGCAGAATAGAACCACATTTTCTTTGACTGTGTTAAAATTAAGCCATTTTGGAATGGTATTAATAACTTTCTGCAAGCTTTATTTAATGAATCATTTTATTTTACTAAAGCTCTTGTATTATTAAATGTGAACAAAGGTCCTCATTTGAATAGGTCAAAGATGTATCTAGTATGGACTATACTTGCAATTTCAATGAAGTGTATAACAAGAAGATGGAATACAAACACAATACCAACTTTGGAAGACTCCTACAGCCTATTGACAACCACAGCATTATTGGAAATTAAAATGAAAGAACTAAGAATTTATCCAAAGCCATTTAGCAACAATCCTTGGGGGAAAGTCTTATCATTGATTGACACTTTACAATAATTGTTCAGACAGTGTGATAATGGATTGGACATACTTATAAAGTAAATGTATACATTAAGGTCTGTTATAGTGTCAGGCTAATGTAAACAGTGTACAGAGTTATTTAAGATGTTATGTATAAATACTACGGAATTCATTCAAATGTATTTGAAAAATAAAAAAATTTTGAAAAAAAAATGTCTAATGTTTGATGTTCATGATTGCATTTGTCACCTAAGTTTCATATGCTGTCATACGGCTGTCAATGCCGTTGTTATGTTTTTTAAGGATAGCTTAGTTAGAGTATCAAAATGTATGACCTACCAGATTTGTGAATAAAGGGACATCAGAGAGACATCACCATGTGAACCAATGTAAGGACAGTGAGGTGGCAATTATGCTATATGTTGTAAATTTTATGACACTAAGGGGAACACTGTTTGGTAGCCCCCCTTATCTGAATGCCACTGCTGTGCCTTATTCATTTAAGAGGCAGTATCTTGACAAAGAGATGTGGATCCATTCTTTGTAATGCTATGTTATGCACTTTTAGAAAATTAGCTAAGACCAACTCCCTGGTAAACACGGATGTAGCACTGACCATGAACCAGGTGACCTTGGTTGGAATAGCAGCTCCAGCATTGGATGAGTCAGCCAGATGTGTTGAGAAATGAATGAACCTGCTCACCTCTCTCACTTTTTAAATACATATGTGTGTGCTACTTATTTAAGCGGCCAGACTTTGTGCAAAACCTCAAATGCTGTGGATGCTAAGGTGTGAGTGTTACTTCCTTAAGTGTCCATATTTTGTGGGGAACCTGCATTGATATGGCTGCTAAGACATTAATGTTATTTCTTTTAATGGCCAGACTTTGCATGGAACCATCATGATATGGATGCTAAGATGCGAGTGTTACTTCCTTAAGTGATCAGACTTTGTGGGAACATACAGTGATTTGGGTGCTACAGCTACCAAGATGATGCACACATGAGACTGTGTTCTATGAGGACCCAGTTACCTATATGAATAATGACAACTGTGCAGCTTGTAACTTGCATGACATATGTAGTGGTATTAATCTCTGATGTAGTTAGTATAATAGCTTTAGCTGACAGCACATTGTCTTACTGAATGCTGTCAGTAAGACTGGCAATATTGGGTCTGTTGTACCATTTCTACTTTCTGATTTCTGCTTTGGCTGTTTAAAAGAGAAGTGTGTCACTGCAGTGTTATAGAACAATGCATAAGGTATAATTAGTTAATATCTGTCTGTATCATTTTTCATTTGCATTTCTTGAAAGCATCCATTTTTTGGACTTACATGTGTTATGCAAACACAACATACAAACAGAATTATGTCCAAAGCTTAAAGCATTTTGGATCTGACTTTGTAAGCATTACAGTACTGAAGAAGCATTTATAGTGCTGTGTATAATTTTCCAACCACTTCTTATTCTCACAATTTTATAATGTATCTCTCGTCAGCAGTTTATATAAGCTATTTCATTTTTTCTTGGATATTGTCCAATATTCTAATGATTCTGTAAGGTAAGGTATATCTATATCTATCTATAAATCTCTATCTCTCTCTCTCTCTCTCTCTATATATATATATGGGTCTATCTGACTTGGTCGACATTTCATTTAGTCGACAATTCAGATAGTCGACATTTCATATAATCGACAAGCTTTTTAAGTGGGGGCCCCCCTAAATATATATTCTAACTCCAGGGTCGCACGATTTTGGGGGGGGGGCAACAGCTTGTCGATTATATGAAATGTCGACTATCTATATATATATATATATATATATATATATATATATATATATATATATATATATATATGTATGGGTCCATTTCAAAATACTGACTTTCAAAATACCTAAACTCAAAATACTGGGACCAAAATCTCTAAAGTTCAAAATACTGAAAACTCAAAACACTGAAACTCGAAATATCGAGAAAAAAAACACAGTACAGCAAAACAGGTAGTTCCGTAACTTCAACTGACATATGTTCGAACACATATGTCCGAAGTTACGGAACTTTGACTATGAGTAAAAAAATAAAAACAAAAGGAAAAACAAAATAAAAGAGTATATGCAGGTGGGCAAGCCCCCTGCACCCCCCACACCACCCGGAACTTTAAATATACCAACTTTGAGGTCGTGCTACAATGCAGTAAAGGGAACATTCCTTTACTGCACTGTAGTTCAACCTCAGAGTTGGTATATTTAAAGAGTGGGGGTGCAGGGGGATTGCCCCCCTGCATACACCCTTTTATTTTCTTTTATTTTTTTTTATGTTTTTAGTCATAGTCGAAGATCCGTTACTTCGGACATATGTGTTCGAACATATGTCAGTCGAAGTTATGGAACTTCGACTATGTAATATAGACCCCAGCAACACAACTATATTGTAGCAGAACTACATACAGAAACATATTACTCTTCTACAAGTATAGGCAAGCCCCTTTGCATCCCCTGCTAATTAAATATATCAGCTCCAAGACTGCACTTCACTACACTAAAGTGCAATCTTGGAGTTGATATATTTACGTATTAGGGGGTGTGGGGGGCTTGCCCCCCTGCTTATACATGGAGAAGAGTAATATGGTTTGTGTTTTTTTGCTTCAGTATGTACTTGTGCTGGAATATAATAAGTGTTGGTATCCTGTGTGTTTTCAGTGTTTTGAGCTTTAGAGATTTTGGTCTCAGTATTTTGAGGTTAGGTATTTTGAAAGTCAGTATTTTGAAGTGGACTGGGCAGCCAGGGTGGTGCAGCAGTTAGCATTGCCGCCTCAAAGCAAGAGGTTCTCTGGTTCGATTCTCAGCTGGAGTGCCTTCTGTGCGGAGTCTGTATGTCCTCCCTGTGGTTGCGTGGGTTTCCTCTGGGTGCTCCAGTTTCCTCCCACATCCCAAAGACATGCAGTAGGTGGATTGGACACTCTAAATTGGCCGTAGGTGTGAGTGTGTGCCCTCTGTGGAAGGTCGGGTGCTGGGCTGGCAACTCAATACTGTAAAACTCTACTGCCAATCATGAGCAGACAGATGATCCACTGTGGTGACCCCTAACTGGGAAAAGAAGAAGAAGAAGTATTTTGAAGTGGACCTATATATATATATATATATATATATATATATATATATATATATATATATATATATTATGTAGCTTCACTTCATAATCTCGAGTTACTGAAATCCCAAATTTCAGTAACCCGAGACCATAAAGGCAAAAACCAGAATGCCAAAAGTGCATAAGAGCGAATTTGAATATCTCAAATCTGCGCTTATGCATTTCTGGTACATCACGTGTAGTGTTATGGTGCCTGAGATTGCAGGTGAGTGAGTGTTTGTGTGTGTTTATGTTCATTGTTTGTGTGGGTAAGGGTAGGGAGGTGTAAGTGTGAGTATGAGTGTTGGATTTGTTGGTGTTTGTGTGTGTATGATGTGTATTTGTGTGCAAGTGAGGGGAGGATGGCGTGGCATGAGTTTTTTTTTTTTTTTAATGTTATGTGCGACCTTGGAGTTGGTATATATAAGTAGGGGGGTTGTGAAGGGCACAGCCCCTCACATGGGGGGTTGCAGGGTGGGTTGCCCCCCTGCCTATATGCAATGTAAGGTTGTGTGGTTTGTGTGCTTTGGGTGGAATGGTGTATGTGTTATGTGGTGTATGGTGTATGTATGTTCATGATTGTGTGATTTGGGATTGTGGGTTGAGTTGTTGTGAATGGTTCGAGTTTATAGTCTCGGGTTACTGAAATTCGAGATTTCAGTAACTCGAGATTATGAAGTGAAACTATATATATATATATATATATATATATATAGATATATATATATATATATATATATATATATATATATATAGTATGTGTGTATATATATATATATATATATATATATATATATATATATATATATATATATATCCATATATATAAAAAATATATATATATATATATATATATATATATATATAGATAGATATATAGATATATAGATATAGATATATATCAAATAAAATACTTCAGATGCTGGAACAATAAGGAAACTGAGACCAATAGTTCAAATCAGAAAGTCCTTCTTCATTAAAAACTACTTTGATACAAACAATCCACAAGATAGAATCCAAAACAGTCTGAAATATATGAAAATATTTTAGCACTTTCATTCATTAAAATAGTGTTAACCAGTCACACTTCATCAGAATAATGGTGTAATGATATAAGAACTAGTGGGAAAAAAATTTACATTCTGGAGGAGGTATGACCTCACTATCTAATCCAATTAAGGATGCTTCTAACACTAAGATTCCCACTGAGTCCCGGGGGCGTGTCTGCCTGTAATTTAACTTGCCATCTCAATTCTTTAACTTCCAGAAGGGGATTGCAGTCACCAAAAGGCAAAGAAACATGTTAAATAACCACAAAATGGAAAGTATTGCACTGTGCATAATTGAAAGCGTGTTTAGCTAAGGCATTCTTAATGTCTCTCCTTCTAAGGGCTTCACTGTGTTCTTTAATATGATCACTTAATTTCCTTGTGGTTTTGCCTACATAACACACTTTGCAACAGTCACACACTGCAAGGTAGATTATATTCATAGAGTTACAATTAAAAGCTTCTTGAAACCGAATCTCTAGTTTGGGATTTTGCAAACAGAAAACATTCCCTTGAGCAAGGAAAGGGCAGCACACACACTTGCCACAACAGAACATGCCTGTACCCTGAGAAGGGAGACTGGTAATTGAAGGGGTATTCTTTTCAAAAGCTGACTTCAGGGCCACAGTCTTTCTATAGAAAAAGCTAGGACTAGGACCCAAGATTCTTTCCAAATTTGGGCTACTGTTCATAATTCTCCAGCTCTTGGACAATATCTCTCTGATAGACTCCCCCTCTCAAGTGAAATGAGAAGCGGGAATCTGGAATGGTCATTCGAGGAACCTGTGGGTTTATGGCTGAAACCAGATTTAAGATGGGAGGATATTTGTTTTGCCTGTGAACAATAATATCAGTGAAGATGCCATTAACCAATGTTTCTGGGTAATGTTTTTCTAAAAATAATCATTTAAGAAATTGACTTTCTTTAAGGAAAATATCATTTTCACTCACAATCCTGCTAAGTTGCACAAACTACACACACACACACACACACACACACACACACACACACATATATATATATATATATATATATATATATATATATATATATATATACATACATACATACGGGTCTACTTCAGAAGACTGAAAAACCAAAAGAATGAATCCCAAAATACTGAAAACTCAAAATACTGAAGGATGGAATTTGCCCCTTTTTTACTGTTGTGCAATCTTCGAGTTGGTATACATAATTAGCAGGGGGTGCTGGGAGGCTTACCCCCTGCATTAAATTTTTTTTCATTATTTAGAAATTTCAGTATTTTAGGATTCAGTCATTTGGTTTGCCAGTCTTCTGAAATAGAGCAATAAATACATATACATATAAATTGTGATAGCATCACTGTTTATAATAATTGAATAAAATGTTCACAAGGTGCATTCAAGAAATTCAGTTTGAGATTAATTTCCTAAATACATTTCTCATATACAATTTTATATATTTCAAATATGATTTTGTTGACTTAATTAGTTCTAACCTAGTGACATAATTTCAGGGGAGACCATAGATAATAGCCATATTAAAATTTGGATAGGCACCAGGGAACATCCCCTTCCCCTACTCTACTATTCTATTAAAATTGGACAAGTTGGTGGATAAGCTTTAAGGAAAATGCAAAAACTGTTTTTGAAATGTCAAGAGAATAAGAGGGTAAAGAGAAAACAACCTTAACTTTGATACTCATATTAACAGCACAATAATAACTGTAAATAGAAAACTGGGCTCCCTCTATAGGATCAGACCCTTCCTCGCTCCAGCAGCCAGAATAACTATTGCCCACACCCATCTAATCTCTACACTCCTCTATGCTTCACCCATTTATACTAATCTGTCAAAAAATAACCTCAACAAACTGGAAAACTCCTACAATAACATTGCCAGATTTGCCACTGGCAATCCATTTAGAACCCACCATTGTTACAATTTAAAGCAGCTAGGATGACTTGAGCTACAAAATCAGCTAAAATTTCACCAACTTGCCATTGCCCACAAGACCCTTTACCAACCTACTAATACTCCAATACTTTCTAGCCTAATTTCTCCCTACAAAAATCTTAATACCTTACTTCAAATAAACTACTTGTTTGCATAAGTAAATCCAACAAACATGGCCGGAGACTCTCTGTTCTCTAACACTGTTGGGAAAAACTGGAACCTACTTCCCAATAAATTTGCATCACTGTCATCAATATCACCTTTCAAATATAAACTGAAATTATACCTTACAACACACTTGTTATGCCCCTGCACTAACCCGGACTAACGTCCTCTTTCTATTACTAGCTATTGCTTACCTACTACTTCTCTGTACTAAGTCCAGTTTCCTTGATAACAAAGAGAATGTTATCTTGTAGATAATAGCAATGTTTGTTGTGATTTCATTCTTATGGTTTGTTATATGTATGTGATAGGTTTGTGATATAGTTGTGGATTGAGCTGTTATAATTTGTTAAATTATGTATTGTACCAGCACTTTTATTAGAATTGTGTTCTTGGAGCTTATCTCCCCAGGCCTCTACTGAAAATGGACATATATCCAGTTAGACTAGCCCGGTCAACAAATGTAAAATAAATAATAAATAAAATATAAAACATTAAGTCAAGAACTATTTGACAATTAATAAAGAACAAGAGAGCTTTCTATGAAAAAGAAAAAAAAAGAAATGTATAAAATAAGCCAAGAAATAATTAATAGTCTATTATACAAAGATATTGTTTACAAGGGGAAAAAAGAATAGGTAACACCTTATTTAAATTAGTGAAAAAACAGAAGAATAATAAGGGAATTAAAAAACAATGAAGGAAATAAAATTACTATGCAAGAAGGAATGTGTGAGATAACAAAAGGCATATATTACAATCTTTTGTTAAGACAGAAGCAAAAAGGATTCAAAAATATGAAGTCAATAAATTAAGTAAAGAAGATAATGAGGACTTAGAGAAAAATATAAATGTGAGCGGTCCATGAAATATTAAAAGATATTAATACGAATACAGCTACAGAAATAGATGGTATTGAATATCATATGTATAACGAGGTGGAAAACTGGTAAAACGAGTTATTTATAGAGGTATTAATGAATGGTTACAGATAGGAATGATATTCAAACAAATATCTACAGGAATTATTAAATTTATATTTTAAAAAGGAGAAAAAGATGATATAATAAACTAAAGAACAATAGTATTGAACAATACAGACTATATAATATTGATGAGAGCAACAACTAAAATGTTAAATAAAACAGATAAGTTACTTGATCAAACAATTTTTAGTAGAAAGGAAGTCAGGATTTGTTATAGTTAGTAAGAGAAGTACTAGATGATATTACAAATAAACAGGTAGAAGCTAAAATTTTGATAGAGGATTTAAGCAAAGCATTTGATAACTACAATATGAAGCTTTGTGGGATATTGTATATATAATACAGGTAAGAAGACAATACAAGTAATTAAGTCAGCATATGAAGGAAATAATGTAAAAATAAAATGTTAATGGATGGTTGAGTGATGAAATTAAGCTAGAATGTGTAATACACAAGGATGCCCAGCAAGCAGTATTATTTTTTCTTTAGTTATGAATGTAATCATAAATAAGATCAATAAAACTACAAATAGTGCAGGGTACAAGACAACATTTGAAATACAATTAGCAATAATGTATATGCATGCAGATGATATACTGTTAATCACTAAGAACAAAGAATGGATGGAAGAGATAAATGGAATTAAAATAAATTATTAAATATGTTTGATCTATGTATAAATAAAGAAAAAAGTAAGGTCTTTGGATTTATGGGTAATATAGGATAGATAAAGTTTAATGAAGAGACTATAGATATATTAGGGATAGTTTTTGGATTAAGTGAATATAACTCCAGGAAATAAAAGATATATGTGCTTTTTGGAAAACAGTTTACTATCAAAATTGCAAATGGCAAAAAAAAAAAAAAAAAAAAAAAAATGCTGTTCACAGCTCCAGCGCAAATAAACAAAAACAAAATCACTCCCATGGTACAATGTTGAATCAGCTGATTGAAGTCAGCAGATTTGAGACTGCATCTGAAAACATCACATGATGTCCGTATAGGAGCTCATGCAACTGAAACTCCTATACCTTATATCACGTTTTTGCAGGGGTCCAAGCCCCCCTGCACCTCCTCCCTCCCTCCATGGGGGCTGTGCCCCCCACACCCCCTGATAACTATATATTCCAACTCTGAAATTGGACTACAGTGAGGAAATGGATGAGTTTCTAAACTGCACTGTACCACGATCTCCATACAGTAAGTTGAGTTTATAACTTTTGAACAGGAGATGTTCTGCAAAATGGAATTTCAGACATGTCAGTTTAAGATTATCCATCTGTGGAGCATCTCAATTCGCAAAATTGATAGTAAACCGTGGAAAACATATAGGTTGTCATATAACAAGAAAGGATATTTGATAAATTATATTCTATTAGGTAAAATCGCATATATAGCTAATACTTATATGATACTGACACAATATGAGAAAGAAATAATGTCTATTTTAGTTTCCTTTATATGGGGATCCAGACTGAATCCAGATAGAAGAGGAATTTTGTATATGATGGAAGATCAAGGAGGATTAGGGCTAATAAACCCAATTGTTCATGGAGCTTCAGTAGATTTATACAGGACTTCAATAAGTTATTAGAAAAAGAATGACAATTTGACAGAATATATTTTGTATAGTAAATATAAATGTTTTGGAGAAAAAAATAGAAACAGAAAAAAGATTTAAAAACTTTATGAATGAACGTATATTGCACCAACTCTAAGTTGCCACTTAATTTCCCTGACTTTTAAAAAGTGTTTCCAATCCCCTCTTGGGTCCAACCTAATTTTTTCTAGAAGACCAAAGCAAAACTTTTTAAATCCTTGACATATAATAGAATGTCTGAATAAAGCATTGGTTTTATTTTTGCCTGCAATGTCATATGTGTGTTCATATATATGTGTCTTTAAGGCATGTTTAGTCTTGTCAGCATAAAATACTAAACATTCAACACAATTGTTTTTAAACCATTTGTGGACCCTCCATTAAATTTATTTTTACTATTTTCAAGTGTTTATGGTTGATGCTGCACCTATAATGGACTTTAAATATATATGAAGGGAAAGTTCAACATCTTTGAAATGTGATTAACATAAATGGAAAAAATAGATACTGGTGACAGCCAAAAGCATGCTAAAAGAAACGATTCAGCCAGTAAGGAGAAGAAGGCCATACAGTCAGGAATTGTTTACCTAACTGCAGGAAATGCAATAATATTGATAATTTTGGGATGGATTGCCCATTGATATAGGAAGAAAGGCTTGAGGAAAAGAAACTATTTTGGATAAAATGCAGCTGGAACAAGATGGTGCAGCTACAGATGATGGGGGTATGCAAAACAGAATGAAGTAGACATGCATAAAGATGTTATACAGAATTCTGAAAAAAATAACAGAAACAAATATAAAAGTACAAACACAAAATAAGTTTAAAATACTAAGTAGTGCAAAGGGAGAAGAAGGGGATGCAGACAAAAATAAAACCCATTGAGGGAAGAGTAAGACGAAGAAGAAAAAAAAAGAAAGAGAAAAGTTGCAACCCCAAAGGATGCAAAAAAAGGGGAAAGCATAAATACTCAGTGCTAGTGGTAAATTCTAACAGTATTCATAATAATATTAGATACTTGACTGTAACAGACTGGTTTAAAAATAAACATGGGCATTATATATCTGTTAGATAAAAGATGGATTGGAAGAGAGACAAGAAAAATAGTGTGGCTATATGGGAAAATACATATTTTTGTTGAGTAGGAAATCAGAAGTGCTCCAGCAAAACGGTTATGATAAAATGTGAGGAAGTAAAAGTAATGGCTACAATAGTGGTTATACCAGAAAGTCTGCCAGTGGATGATATCAGAAAAAAGAGAAAGAGTAGTATGTTTGCATGTTTTTTATGGATATACAAATATGACAAAGAGGAAAAAATGCTTGAAGAGATACAATATTTGTGATGATGAATATATCAATAATTATGATAGGAGACTGTATTTGTAATTTAAATAAAAATGAAAGATATCTCCAGACATAGCATTTATGAAAGAAGTTATTATGTGTGGTAATTTAATAGAAGGGTAAAAGAAACTGAATTTATCAGATAGGTGTATTTAAAACAGAAAAGGTTATGTTTTTCACTCAAACACATGAAAGAAATAATGGTTGGTGTGAAGACTAGGGGAATTTTCTAATCATTAAGCAACAAGGGTTTTAGTGAATGATAACAAAAAAATAAGTTATAAAAGAAGGAACATTAATAAAAAGGTTAGCAGCTGACTTTATTGTATTAAAACAAGAGAAAGAGAAATTGCATTATGAACATATGACCATGAGAGAAAATTACGGAAACTTGATTTATTGGTTAGGCCAGCTACATTAATGCTCTTGCATGCAACAAAACAACCCTCCTGGCACAGGAGTGAAGAGCTCAAATGAAATTACCTGATGGATTCATCATTAACTGACAAAGCATTCCAGGCACCTCTGTCTGGGAGAGTATGACAGCTCTCTCATTCATGGTGGAGGACTTGACCTTGGCGCAGAAGTTCACTAAGCACCTCGAGTGTCAGTTGGCAGTATCCTACATGAGAATTACCCAACACGTGTATCATGCGCTATAACCTGCCTGATTCAGATACATACCCTTAATGAGCATGTATATTTTCTTGATACATGGATGTCAGAACTACAGCTAAACTATCAATCTGCACAAGATATATAGCCTATAAATTTTGCATGCCACTCTGCTTTACATCTTTTAAATTTTTGCTGGGATACAAGAGTTTGAAAATGTGCATTAATACAGTTATCTGTGTTCACAATTTTCAAACTCATTTCAGTGGCAAGGTCTACTGTTCTGAATATTGGCATGCCTAATGGTGATGAACTGTCTTAGCCCAATGAGGATGGCTGACAGCTCTTGGCTCAATTTGGGATCACGGTATAATAGCTAGACAAATTTACAGATATACTCTGTAAAGGCTGAAGAGCCGAGGCGCTTGAAGAGTCTGCATTTTATGCTTTGTATTTGCTGCTAACCAGATTTTATTGGATCCAGTGTGTGCTTATTTTACCTGTTTTGTGGGATTACATTGTGGATCTACTACTGGACTGGACTATAATTTTAATAAAACATAAAAGTAATCACTGGCTTCTTCCCTTGTGTGGTGGTGAGAAATTTACAGGAATGTTACCTCTCCCTTCCTTGGGCATTTCTCCTGTACATGCAAAACCCAACTTTCATTATGTCATGAAATGACAGGTGGTGGATAACGCATTATCACAAGGTACATCCTATTCCCATGTGGCAAAGACATACTTGAAAGGTGGCGGATAACGCATTATCACAAGGTGCATCCTATTCCCATGTGCCAGAGACATACTTGATAGGTGGTGGATAACGCATTATCACAAGGTGCAGCCTATTCCCATGTGGCAGAGACATACTTGATAGGTGGTGGATAACGCATTATCACAAGGTGCAGCCTATTCCCATGTGGCAGAGACATACTTGATAGGTGGTGGATAATGCATTATCACAAGGTGCATCCTATTCCCATGTGCCAGAGACATACTTGATAGGTGGTGGATAATGCATTATCACAAGGTGCATCCTATTCCCATGTGCCAGAGACATACTTGATAGGTGGTAGATAATGCATTATCACAAGGTGCATCCTATTCCCATGTGTCAGAGACATACTTGATAGGTGGTGGATAACGCATTATCACAAGGTGCATCCTATTCCCATGTGCCAGAGACATACTTGATAGGTGGTGGATAATGCATTATCACAAGGTGCATCCTATTCCCGTGTGGCAGAGACATACTTGATTACTAACACCTCCTTTAAATGTTAAGGGAAAGCAGTGGTTAGTGTACCAGTGACCAGCTACACCATGGATATATTTCCCTCCTGAGATGAGTATCCCAATAGCCATGACACAGAATATCTGCAGGGTCATCATACAGGCACAGGCATATTCCATTGTAGGCATAATGGAACTATTTGGTGTGGTTTAATGCCTTCTGAGAGGGTCTTGCCTATTTATGCAGCATTTTTTTCAAAGATGCTGTAGGTTGTTTGTAAGCTGCTAGTATCCCTGTGTGGCCACACATAGTGAGTATCACCATTCTTGTGTCCATTCTTCTTCTACTTCTAGTGGGGAAGCCCACTATGGGAAGGTGAGGGCATGGTCTAGGTTCTGTATCATCCACTCCCACAACAACAGTCAGTATTGAGTGCATTACAACAGGAATATGACATGGTTTAGGACTTGTAGCATCACTACAACCATACTTACAATCACTGTTGACAGCACTGTGGGATGGTGAGGACTTGGTTTAGGTCCTGCAACACCACCACCCCCACACCTACAATCAGTGTTGAGAGCACTGTGGGATGGTGAGGACATGATTTATGTCCTGCAACACCACCACACCTACAATCAGTGTTGAGAGCACTGTGGGATAGCACATAAACAGAAGTGGATGGGGTTCTCTTAACAAAACCATCCATAGCATGCCACACAGTTCACACTCAAAGAGTACACTGTCCTCTTTGTGTGTTTAGCATTTTGTCAGTTCCAGTGCCCTTGGGGTGGAGGATTTACCAGATCACTGCATATAACTCCTGTAAGTACCCTACATCATTTCACACATCGAGCACAATGTAGCATGTTCTGCAAGAACTGTTTCCATGCACACTCATATATGCCTATCAGCAACACCAACCTCTGACCAGGTACACCACAAGAAAGATTCCATCACCTCTGTGATCATTTTTTGTGGCTCAGTACAATTAACAGTCTAAAACGCACACACATGCAATCGCAGCAGTAGCTTCCCCAAAACCAATGCCTGTTATTGACATCTGTAACTGTGGCCCTCTCCAGGAGTGCAGATGATAATAACTGAGCCCTGTCCTCACTGCTCTTTTACCAGGATAGTCTGTGTCTGATGCATATTATAACTGATTTACATATGGTATAGCATACCCTAGTTGCATTATTGCATTTATTGTTGTTATTGTTTATGTTTAACCTGACCTATAGATGTGATCCTGATAGTGCCTTTTAACCAGAAACACCCCATACTGTGCCCATCTTTACTTTGGATCATCATTTCTGTGGCTGGCTCCTACACAAGTAGCTCAATAGACACCACTGCCCTTGCTGGCTTTGGGACTTCCTCTTCCTAATTTTCAATATCCTGTTCTATTTGTTTATGTGCCAACATGTTGAATAATATTGCACACACAAAGCACATATTTTGATGCACATTTCCTAATCGTACTGCAGGGTGCCAGCAGTACCATAAAGACAGCTGAGTCATGCTTCATTAGTCTGAACATGTTTAACAATGTTTCAGGTCTAAAACAGGACATTGTTATATGAATTATCTGCAGTGGTCTGTGGCTTCCTTACTGGAGTCATTAGTCAGAGTTCTAGGATATACTTGGCATCATCAATAAAATTGCCATAGTGGAAATAACTGCACACAAATCACTGATATAAGCTGAATATGTGCCAAATGTGGGAACCATGGGAACTGCCTGAGTGGTGCATTGACATTGTGTATATTATACTCTGTTCATTATAGACCACCTGGCTGCTGATGGAAGTACATTTCTTTACAGCTGATATATCAGTTAATGTACTGGTGTTTGTTTTCCAAGTGAGTTCTTGAAAACAATGTGTGTGTTCTCAATGATTTCAAATGTAAAATGGAAGTAATTACCACCTACCACCATACAGCATTCAGTAGTGAAACAAAAGCCTCCATATTGTATTCCTGTACTTCAAAATGTTAAAATGCAGTGCAAACCCTTTTACATGAAATGTGTTTGTCTTTGACCTTCTTAAGCATGTTCTGTGCGGAGCTGTAACATTCTGGTTTTGAAAAAGGTGGAACCACTTCACTAACATAACTCTAGTATATTCAAAATTATAGTAATATCTGTGAGTAGATATTGTCTGTTAAGTTCCAAGAGTGTTTTTTGTTTTCCAAACTTTAAAGCTTCCGGTAAATGTCACTTTCCTGCACTGGGTTGTCCTGTGTGCAGCAGGGTAATAACGGGGACTATATAGACGTAGGCAATTTATTGTGATTATTACTAGTACCACTACTTTCCTTCCACAAATTTGACTTAGTCCGTCTGTTTTGGTGAATGGCTGCCCTCCCCCCAAGCTAGACAAGGATAAGGTCACTGTAAGTTTTTTATGTCATCAAGATCTCTGACTTTACAAGGACACTAAAGAATTTTTCACTGGGCAGACATGATGATGATCCAGTGGTAATTTATGTGGGAGCAAATTATATGTGGTGCAAAACCCTGAGCAAAATGCAGAGACATGCCAGAACTTTCCATGCATGTGAAAATGTAACTAAGACTTTTATCCAGACAACAATTTTTCCTTCATGAAGAATTATGTTTAGACACAAGTAAAAGATAATTGTCTTCAGCAGTTGTCTGAATAGTTGGTGAGACTCCAGTTTGTGTTAGCAAGATGATCAGTAACTTAATTTGCTTCACAAAGGATGGCCTGCACTATCATTTCAATGTTTATACATACTAATTAAAGCCTTTGCAATCATCACCATGCCTTTTTAGGCAGAGACCTGTTAAGAGACATGCCAGCACGTCAAGTTCATCAACCACCAAACTGGACCATATTAAGATTGCGAGGTATGGTCAAGAATCATATCATATGCAAGCAATACCTGGAGACCCACAATCAGAAATCATACAACTCACAGTGTACTCAAAGGTATCATCTGTGCCACTGATGATCATGTTAGATTCTCAAAAGTAGTCAAAGAACTACTTATTATTACAAATTACACTATTTTTGGAAACTTCAACTATCAGCACAACAAAAATTAGACCAGCAGACTTTGGCAGTGACAGCGACATAGCAACAGTATATGAAAGGCAAACAAACTGGTTTTGACTAGTTACTTACATAGCCTTCATCAGTGTAGTGATACAAAGAAAACCATAATTTATATACTGTCTATAGTGTCTGTGTGACCATTTAGAGATGTTCATTTAACCCAGGAGCAAACAGCCCTCCTAATTTAATTATCCATTTCTTCTCTTTTGTATTTTGTAATTCATGCCAGCCTGATTTATTAAATTTGATTCCAAAAATTCGATCAATTATAATAAAATGAAATGATGCAGTATTGAGAGATTCAGTATGTTTGTATAGTGCATTTGTGTTTCTCTTGTTCTTGATTTCACTGAGATGTTCTGATATTCTATATTTTACTGGTCTTGACGTTTGGCTTATTTGGCTTATATAGAATGTAGAGCATTTACACATGGCATGGTAAATAAACCAGTCTGAATTACAGTTGGCAAAGAAAGGGATATCATATACTTGACTAGTATTTTTACTACTAAAACTTTTTGTTTGTAATATTCTGAGACATTGTGTGCAGTAGCCACATAGAAAACATCCTATAGCAAAGTGTCCCTCTAAGGTACTTTGTAAGCTTACCTTTAGCCTATGGGGCCCTTGTTTATAAAGATTAAAGAAAGATGCTAATTTTTTTCCATTTCTAAAGGAAAATTGACATCTGTCCCCTATCATACCAGAAAGCGCATTATCAGCCTTTAGGAAGTTCCAGTTTTGCTGCACGCTGTCAATTAGAGTCACAGTGTTTCTACTGAAAATCGTCACAAACCTGAAGTGATCTTTTGGTGTATCGGCCTTAGTCTTATATTTTAAGAGATTGTCTCTCTCTCCATATTGTCAACTATATTTTTGGCTTGTAAAATATGACCTACTTTATAATCCCTTTCCTTAAATCTATTAGACAGGTCATCTCTGAAATGTTGATAGGAGTCATTCACCGAGCATATACATTTGACCCTCATATATTGAGATTTAGGAATATTTTTACATATATTTAGGGGGTGATAGCTGGAGGCATGGGGAAGGGAGTTATATTCAGGGAATTTACAGAAGACTTCTGTTATCAAGGTGTTATCAGGAGCTTTAATCACCATAACATCCATGAAAGTAATCCTTTCTTTGTCCTGGTTTACCGTAAATCTGATCCCCCATTTGTTTTCGTTCAAATATTCAACAAATTATTTCAGATGTTCTTCATCTGATCTCCTTACCATCCAGCAATCATCTAGATATCTTTTCCAAATGTGTATTTCTTCTATGTACAGATTATGGGAGCTGTCATATATGACTTGCTCCTCTACATATGCCATAAGTATGTCTGCATATATGGGAGGAAAAGAAGGCCCCATAGCTGTACCCTTAATCTGTAGATCGCATTTATCTTGATAGAAAAATACATTTTTAGTGAGTGCATGCTCGGTGAGACAAAAAAGAAGAGTATTAAAGCCTGGTTGGTATAGCTCTGATCTATATAACCAGTAATCTAATGCTTCAATACAAGCCCAGTGTGCAATGTTGGTATATAGGGCTTTGAAATTTAAGGTACAGAGTAACCAATCTGCCTTCAATTGCATTTAAGAGATGACCTGAGGAAATTCCGTGGTATCTTTAACCGAGCCCTCACCCATTTGAGAAAAGGTTTCAAATATCTAGTTAGATATTGAGACAGTGGCTCGGTCATGGAACCCCTTCCAGATACTATCGGTCTTCCTGGGGGATTACTGAGGTCATTGTGAAATTTCTGTAGAAAATATATATAGTGGTTACTGGTATCTGAAATCATTAATTGTTTCCTAGTACTGTCAGTAATGATTCCTTCTTCAATAGCTAAAGATAGGAACTCTTCAATCTGCTTCATAAAGTGTATAGTGGGGTTGTATGTGAGATGCACGTAACACCTGTTGTCCACCAATTGTTTATTGGCCTGCATATCATATTGCTTCCAGTCTTGCACCAACACTGCC